>NW_026925343.1:0-26002 GCF_032062105.1 Saccostrea cuccullata | reverse complement strand
CTTTGTTAATCAAGTCTATATGTATTTAGAAGCTGATATCTTTAAAATGAAACGAGATATTACATAACCTGATTTCATTTTAATTAATACAGCAATACTTTAATTAAACATGTAAATTTTACTTCGTTTCAGCTCAATTTATTAGATGTATAGCTGTAAATACTATTAAGTGAAAATTAGAAAATTACTCAATTTTGACGGTGCTCCGTGACCCCATTATTGCTGTTCTAAATCCTTGGTAATTTTAATAAATATGAGGATACATTCCAATTGTTTTTACTCAAATTATTTGAATCTGTTGTTAAAATATTTGTACCAAATTTGGATATAATATGACGTTTAATAAAAAAGTTAGGACAAAAGTCTACGAACTTTTTGAATGACCCTCGTATATCCTCGTGACATTAAATGCTTGTGCACGACATTGTATGATTTTCTTAATCTTATAATGTATGTTCAGTATTACATGTATAAGCAAAGTAACCCTGGTCCTCTACGTCAACAAACAATTTTAGGTATTTACATAAAAAGTTAAAAACTAAAGTTTAATGTTATATACAACTAGATAATTATTATGCAGTGTAGTTCTGATTTAATAAAACGCGACAAATATGTTGAGCTCCTTGTTCTCTCGTAGAGGAAAAGCCTAAACTCCCTCAAGATCCGCCACTACATTTCTTCGAGGTGTAGCGGGAAAATTTTTGGCACATTTTAAAACTTGCATTATCCACGGCTGCTGGTGCTAAACATAGGCATCGGAATTGGGGGGGGGGGGGCTAGGGTGGAGGGGCTTAGCCCCCCATTTTTTTTTTTCGAAATATAAACTTAGTATAGACATTGAACATATCTTCGTAAGTTTAGCCCCCCCACTTTCCACAGATACGTCTTAGTATAGGTTAAAAATTGGAAAAGGGGTGATGTTTTTTAATAAAAAAAATTTTTGGTACTGGAGTTCAGTTCGAAACTAATCCCCCCCCCACGAAATAGGATTTTCGTGTTTAGGAAATAGATATTTCCTTGTTTTTTTGGGGGGGATGGTACAATTTTTTTTACACTTAGCCCCCCTTTCAATTTGCTTCCGACGCCAATGCTAAATCTTGTTATATTCTGTAGCCTCTTAGGTCTTTTGATGGATTAACATTTAACCATATTTTTTGAAAATGTTTATATATGTACACGTGTACACGTCATTTTAAAATAAATACTTAAACAAATCCTGTTGAAATAGAGAAAGTGAAATTGTGCAACATTCATAACACGGTCTTTGCTTTAGACTATGCCCAACACATGTCCGCACTTCAAACATGTCAAAGTTTCTCAATCAGGAAAGGATGAAATCTTTACCTCATTCTTTACAAGAAAACATATTGACGCAAGCGTCAAATGGGCCGCAAAATAATTTTTGTACAAATCATTCTTAGTTATAAGTTAAAGACGCAGCACCAGGAAGAAATTATGATTAGTTATATGTTTTATGGTACATTCTTTTAATATTTCAGTAGAAGATGATGCATGCTTCAAAGTTGAAATTTGCTTTAAAAATTCTTTTAGCATTTCCAACAGTACTTGTATGACAATTTCCAAGACATGAAGTCCTGGAGAAAATATTAATATAATGTAGTAATAATCCCAATCTGGAAGTTTTTTTTAATGTTGTTTCAAAAGAATGAAAAATGAACACAAACTATCTAAGAACGAAATTTATTGAACATAACATGACTAGATTATAAAATAAAATTCACATCTCAGTGACTAGAAAAAACAAATGGACTACATAAAAATTGAAAGAGAAAAACCAACAGGTTGAAATGATGTGATCATAAAAAGAAACAATACTCACAATAGTATTTTAACATACTATATAAAATAAAAAGAAAAGCAATCACAAACAAACTTCAAATAATGAACAAGATTATGCATATTGTATACAACCCTATTGGTTAAAAAATAATCAGTCGCAAAAAAACAAAACAAAAAAAAAATCCACGAGTTTGAAATACTGAAGGAAAAATATGCATACTGTGTACAACTGTACTAGTTAAAATAACAGATAGTATATTCAAATACTGAACAAAATTACAAAAAAAAAAAAAAAAAAAAAATCACAAACAAACTCTTCAAATAATGAACATGATTATGCATATTGTATACAACCCTATTGGTTAAAAAATAATCACTCGCAAAAAAACAAAACAAAAAAAAAACCACGAGTTTGAAATACTGAAGAAAAAATATGCATACTGTCTACAACTGTACTAGTTAAAATAACAGATAGTATATTCAAATACTGAACAAAATTATACATATTATGTACAACCCGTATTGGTAAGGAAAATCACTGACAAAAACATAAGGTTGAAATACTGAACAAAATTATACATATTATGTACAACCCGTATTGGTAAGGAAAATCACTGACAAAAACATAAGGTTGAAATACTGAACAAAATTATGCATGCTTTATACAATCATAGTGGTGGAATTTGTTTAACAAAAAAAATGACAAAAAATTTTAAGGTTTTCAAAACTGCATGTACTTTGAAAAATCATGCATGCAACATGATGACGTTTTAAAGCTACTTAAAAGTAAAAAAAAACATAGGTAATCAAAGATTACGAAGCTCACCTCGACGAATGTTATCAGTTTAAGTAAAGCAAATCTCACATCATATTTTCTTATGTTTAGTATTCATCCCAACAACAATATTCTTGCAAGTTGTGTTTAACCCCTTACATGGCATATACACATTTCTAAGCCTGTAGCGTGAAAAATATGTATATGTATAGTGTAAACAAATATTCATAACTATTAATAATGCAGATATCAAGGTCTTCAAGTTCATTCGGATTGATCTCTTCCCAAAACTTTAACCAAGTCTCTTGTATGGAAAATATAGGTCAGATCCAGCATCCGAAGCAAGTTTGATAGTGTCCATCCTTAGATGCATCATCCATGCAAGTTTGGTTTAGCTAGGGCTTATAGTTACTTGGGAATGAAAATGTAGGTCAGCTCCAGCATCCGAAGCAAGTCTGGTAGTGTCCATTCCCTAGATACATCATCCATGCAAGTTTAGTTTAGCTAGGGCTTATAGATACTTGGGAATGAAAATATAGGTCAGATCCAGCATCCGAAGCTAGTCTGGTAATGTCCATCCCTAGATGCATCATCCATGCAAGTTTGGTCCAAATAGGGCTTAAAGTTACTTGGGAATGAAAATATAGGTCAGATCCAGCATCCGAAGCTAGCCTTGTAATGTCCATCCCTAGATGCATCATCCATGCAAGTTTGGTCCAAATAGGACTTATAGTTACTTGGGAATGAAAAAGTAGGTCAGATCCAGCATCTGAACCAAGTCTGGTAGTGTACATCCCTAGATGCATCATCCATGCAAGTTTGGTCCAAATAGGGCTAATAGTTACTGTGGAATGGACCTGCTCCAAAAACTTTAACCTGGTCACTCATCTGGAGAATGTAGGTCAGATCCAACATCCGAAGCAAGTTTGGTAGTGTACATCCCTAGATGCATCATCCATGCAAGTTTGGTCCGAGTAGGGCTTATAGTTCCTTGGAAATGGACCTGCTCCAAAAACTTTAACCTGGTCACTCATCTGGAAAATGTAGGTCAGATCCAGCATCAGAAGCAAGTCTGGTAGTGTACATCCCTAGATGCATCATCCATGCAAGTTTGGTCTGGGTAGGGCTTACAATTCCTTGGGAATGGACCTGCTCCAAAAACTTTAACCTGCTCCAAAAACCTTAACTTGGTCACTCATCTGGAAAATGTAGGTCAGATCAAGCATCCGAAGCAAGTCTGGTAGTGTACATCCCTAGATGCATCCGCCATGCAAATTTGGTCCCGGTAGGGCTTATAGTTCCTTGGAAATGGACCTGCTCCAAAAACTTTAACCTGCTCTAAAAACTTTAACCAGGTCACTCATCTGGAAAATGTAGATCAGATCCAGCATCCAAAGCAAGTCTGGTAGCGTACATCCCTAGATGCATCATCCATGCAAGTTTGGTTCAGGAGGGCTTATAGTTACTTGGGAATGGACTTGCTCCTAAAACTTTAACTTGGGACGCCGACGCTAACGCCGACGCCGACGCCAACGCCGGGGGTATAGCATAAGCTCATCTCGACTTCGTCGAGGTGAGCTAAAAATAACAACTCTAATATCAGTTTATAAATGGTGAACGGCTGATGTGAACAACTGATATTTACTTCTCTCTAATCACTTCAGAAATGATTAATGACTGAAATAATTATCTAATATTATAAAATGTGTTGTTTGCAGTTATGCATGCCTTAAATCTGATAGGTAGCTTTGAAATGAGTATTGGAATAAGTTCCTCCTTGGTTTCTACGTTCAGGTCTTCTTGCAAGATATTATCCAGCATGGTTTTGAAAACTGTCGCTTTCAGGTCCTGTTTTGTTCCTTTTTTGTAGAGGAATGATACTTGAAATGTTTTCTTGTTACTGTTGTTCCTTTTGCATACTGGACATTCTTTGTCTACGTATTTTTCTGTCTACAAGCTAAAAATAAATGAATGAAATTATTCAACCAGGATTCATTTCACAGTGTCACATGGTATACCTTTTATACAAACATTCATTTTATTTTGTTTCCAAAGTAGAATTAATATTTAACAGGGAAAAAAAGAATGTTAGATAATGAGCCCTCCTCCAAGCATCCTTTAGGATGTACAGGATGAGGGCCATTCTATGTAATGAGCCTGAGGCTCAAAAAGGGTATCATATAGCATTTTCCTTCGAGCCAGCGAAGCGAACCTCATTTTTAAAGAAGTTAAAAATATCCGTATGACGTATGTATTACCTGAATACCTGTAGTATATAAGGCACAACTCCACGTGCCAAACCATTTTTAAAAGAAATGTTTGTGACAACTCTACATTTAAATTGGGTGGGAAATTTGTATCCATGTAGTATTATGGGATGGGTATATGATACCCTTTTTGAGCCTCAGGCTCATTACATAGAATGGCCCTCATCCTGTACATCCTAAAGGATGCTTGGAGGAGGGCTTTTTCTATTACATATCGCCTTTCGGCTCTGCAAAGGGTATCATATAGCATGTATAAAGTGTTGATCACAAACATCAAGACTTCTTAGTGCGATCAGAAAAGTAAACATATTT
The DNA here is from genome assembly GCF_032062105.1 of Saccostrea cuccullata. Taxonomy (NCBI): domain Eukaryota; kingdom Metazoa; phylum Mollusca; class Bivalvia; order Ostreida; family Ostreidae; genus Saccostrea; species Saccostrea cuccullata. The sequence goes on along the minus strand of NW_026925343.1, from coordinate 20,848 downwards.
CAGTGAAAACATACGTCATGGTTGAATTTTTAAAATCGTTCCATTATATTATTAAGCTCAAGAACTTGAAATTAAATTCATTGAAATTAACTATTCAAGTCATACTATTATATCAATTTGACCAACTTCAATTTAGAGTCAATAATACCAAATTTAACGTTATAAATTTTTTTTAATCAACTCTGGTTGACTACTAGTATTGGTACTGTGATACGTATAAAACTATCATTTGAAATTCTCAACCTTATTCTTGTCAAATGCAAAAGCATTTGGAAATAAAAAGAGAATCACTTTTCCCACATTTATTAAAGACAAAGAAAATCAACTCACATATAGATTATACAATGCAATGAACAAATCATCATTTTAATAGAAAATATAAACATTAAATTGACAAATTATAATGTCCTTCTTCTCACACCAAAGTTCATTATTCCGCACACAGTCAAATTTATCTATTTAATATCGCTGTCGCAAATTGTCCATCACTTGACTGATTCACATTAGGTTCTTTAAAATAAAACTTGAAAAAAGTCTTTGAAGATGTCCAGTTTGCAGTTTCTAACATATCCTTCATAGAAACTCCAGAGAGATAGGCGGCAGAAGCAGAAGCTCCACGAAAAGAATGCGCTGTAAAGTTCTCAATGCCGGAGAGTTCCAAAACCGTCCTGAGCCATCTAGCTAAAGTACAAGTTGTCACAGGAAGAAAGGTTTTATATGAAACAAATAAATTTGAAGATTTCCTGTAGTCTTTTGTCCTCCTCAAGTACTCTTTCAATGTAGAATAAACACAAATGCTTTTGTCAGAATATTTACACAATGTCACTTTATGGGCAGGACTACCTGGTTTACAAGTTTTTAGCAATTTGTTAATTATAAAAACAACTTTATCACTAAACATTTCCATATTCTGTAAATCTAAAGCCAATAATGTTTGTGCTCTTGAAGCTGTAGTGAGTGCAATAAGGGCTATTAATTTAAGAGTCAACATATGTAAATTAACCTTACTCAGAGGCATTAGAGTACGTAAAAATCCTAACACTTTTGAAACATCCCAAGTACATTTTACTTTTGGTCTCGAGGGATTAATGTTGAAATAACCTTTCATTAATTTTGGTATCAATAATGAGGTTTTTATCAATTGAATACCGAAAAAAGGCAAGGTATTTACTAGCATAGATTTCTGAGTATTTATAACAGAATAGGAAAGTTTTAACTTCATTAAAGATGTCAAATATGTTATAACATTCACTTCAGATGGTTTATAGGGATTAATACACCATTTATAACACCAAAAAATCCATCTTTTCCAACAACACTGATATTGTTTGTTTGTTGCTCCCCGTAAAGATGCTGTGATGATTTTTGCATCCAAGTTTGAAAGTCCTGAATTCTGGAGTGCTCGCTTGATACAATACAAGCGATCAATTTCATTTTCCGAAGGGGATGTACCTCGCCTGTGTGAGTCATTGTCAACAAGTCCTTGTGCCGAGGTAGCCTGATTGGAATAGAAACAAGAGCAGACATTACTAATGGAAACCATATCTGTGTTCTCCACAATGGAATTATTATAATGGCTTCTTTGACACAGTCATCAAAAATTTTATTTATAATTCTACCAATCAATTTGAAAGGTGGAAAAATATAAGGACGAAAATTTGACCATGACATTGTGAAAGCATCAACATGATATGCTTCTGGATCAAAATTCCATGATACAAATTTATTCAACTGTTTATTTAACCTTGAAGCAAATAAATCTATATCCGGTTTAAAAAACTGATCACAAATTCTTTCAAATATTTCTGATTTTAACATCCATTCAGTTGAATCTGAAAATTTTCTAGATAATGAATCGGCATAAACATTTTCAATGCCTGGAATATATTGTGCAGAAATTATTAAATTTCTTTCAAAACACCAATTCCACACCTCAACTGTTAATTTGTCGAGTTGCTTAGATTGCATACCACCCATTGCATTAATGTATGAAACAACTGTTGTATTATCAGTTTTGAAACAAATATGTTTTGAAGAAAACTTCCTGAAAAAGGATTTTAATGCAGAAAATATTGCAAGAAGTTCCAAAACATTAATATGGAATTTCGCTTCTTCCCATGTCCATCTACCTCCTGTCATTTTATTTTGAAACCTTGCACCCCATCCTTTTAATGATGCATCTGTTTCAACCCAAAAATCAACAGAATTTGTTTTAATCGGTTTACCATTCAAACTCCTAAGATTTGTATGCCACCAATCTATTTCATGAAGACTAATATCAGAACAAACCATATAAGAATCATAATTGTCATTGTTCAATTTTAAATTCTTATCCTTATCCCTTTCTAAATTTCTGTAATGCAACGGACCTTGCATAATAGCATTACAAGCATGTACTAACAAACCAATCAAGGATGAAAATTTGCGAATCTTACAAAGTTTTGTTGATTTTATTTCTGCACAGCAATTCAAGATTTTTTGTATCTTTTCCTCTGTTAAATAAATTTTATATTCAACGGTATCAATTATAACTCCAAAGAAAACAATTCTTTGTGTTGGAATGGTAACCGATTTCTTGATATTCACAGTAAACCCAAGATTATGTAACTCTGAAGTCACCAAATTTGTTTGGTTTAAACAATGGGAATAATTTTGATGCATGATCAGGGAATCATCAATGTAATAACAACATCTAATTCCATTCTCTCTGAATACAGCATATATGGGTTTAAGAACCTTGGTAAATATTCGTGGACATGATGATAGTCCAAATGGTAGTACTACAAATCTGTAAAATTTTCCTTTCCATTCAAATGTCAAAACTTTCTGTAATCTGAATGTACACTTATACTAAAATATGCATCTTTTAGATCAACAGAAGTCAAAAAATCATCTTTTTTGATCAATTCTAAAGCATAAGACAAATTTTCTTCTTTAAAATGATGATACTCAATGTATTCATTTAAATTCCTCAGATTGATGATTGGTCGTAAACTTCCATCCTTTTTTGGTACTAGGAAAATATTGGAGAAAAAAGCATCTCCTATATCAAAAATTTCCTCAATAGCGCCCTTTTCTATAAGATTTTCTACTTCGTTAGAAACCAGATCTTCTTCTTCCTTATTAAATTTAATTTGTTTTGGCATAGAAGTTTGTAAAGGAATTTCCATAAATTCAATTTTATATCCAGCATAAATTATATCTAAAATCCATTGATCATCTGTAAAATTTGTCCAGTATTCATAATTAAGTTTCCTTACCTTTACTTGTAGTACTTCTTTGTCGTGTTCATGTACTGTTTTTGAGTTCGACCTCTCTGGGTACTGTTCATGGTCATGAATCTTGACCTGCCTCTGCCTCGGTATGCATTGTTGTACCTTTGTATTTGACTGGCATAATTTTGATTGCTGTAGTTTTTTGTAAATGGCAAGTTATTTTTGGGTTTTGAATCCCAGAATGGGGATTTAATACCAATAGGGTGTTTATTTATGTCCCCGATTTCTTTCAGTTTTGACATACAATTGTCCCCAAAAAGTTGATCAGTTACTGGAATTTCAGCGGAAACAATTTTCTTGTATCTAGGGGTCAGACATGATTTGATTTCATTTCTGCGTTTCATAGATAAATTGTAAAAACTGTTTCCTAACATGCTAATAGCATCACCAAGCATCTTTTTGTTTTTAACTGATTCCGTATCTTGTTTACTAATCAGAGATTCTGCCATCTGAACAAGGGGAATTAACCCTGTTGAAATAGATTTCTGGATTATTTGTAAGTTTAAATCAACTGCATGGGCATTTTTCCCCATAACATCCCAGATTTCTTTATTTACACGTGGGACTTTGAGATTACAATTCTCTGGACGTGCGTATTGTTTTTGCAACTCAGTCATAGCTTCTTTGTCAGACTTAACAGATATTGCTGCGTTTACAGCTTTAGCCAATCCATCGTTAACTTTAGGACCTGTTTTTTTTGTTGAATTTAACTGGGGGATATCCCACAAATCATTGTCCTCTTTCAGATCATTATCTATGGTAATTTGCAAAGCTTTACTATCAAAAACATCTTTGAAGGCATCATTTGGATTAATACCTGGGATTGAAGGTGAGGGCTCTGGGTTGTCTAAATAACTCAGATCAAAATCAAACTCATTTTGCCTGTCATATACATTATAATCTACACTGTTTTGATCATAATCTGGAACAGACACAAACTGTTTTACAGGTTTGTTACCTTTATTGTATACATCTGCCTGTGTTACAGTGCAAGATGGAATTTGTTTATTGTTGCTGACATTGTGTTCCATAGATTCTGAAACATTATTATGACCAGAACGGCGCTCCGTATTTTCGGCCATTTGACTTGACAAAAATGAAATAGACTCGAGTATTTTATCAATCCCCAACTGAGTTTTCAAATCATTGAAATTGATGTCATGAACTATTTGAGGGTTCGTATCTGTGCTTACCTGTTTCCTAGATTTCTTCGTTTTTGCACGTGTTTTATCTACCACACCTGGGGTCTGCGTTTTACGCTTCACTCCCCTCGTAGTTTTCTTGTCATCTGTGGCATTACTGGCCGAACTTCTAGTAGCAACTTTATTGCCAAATAATTCCTCAATATCTGAGAATTTCTCAGTATCACTGTCTCTAAGAGACAACATGTCCTCATTATCGGACGCCATTTCCGAAAACACGGCAAAATTTAAGAACAAAGTAACAACCCAAAACTTACCTGACTCACAAAAACAGTAGTGTAAAATAAATGTAGCTGTTTTACAGCAAAAACCCCCCAAACAAACTTGAACAACGTTCTAAGTTTAAGAGTGTTTTAATAATCGAACACACACCTGTGTTACAGGTGACTACTTGTCGCTCGCTCAAAGAAAAAGAATGGTTTGGCACGTGGAGTTGTGCCTTATATACTACAGGTATTCAGGTAATACATACGTCATACGGATATTTTTAACTTCTTTAAAAATGAGGTTCGCTTCGCTGGCTCGAAGGAAAATGCTATATGATACCCTTTGCAGAGCCGAAAGGCGATATGTAATAGAATGATTTTTAAACTTTCTGTAAAATTCTAAACAATTTACCTGCATTATCACAACAAATGTTAACATCCACATCTGTAAAATCAGTCAGGACTATGTCCTCCGGCATGGTATTTTCAAGCTCATCTGCGAAATCTGGATCCAAGTTAGCACAATCAAGATCCTCCTCCCCTACTTGAACATTGTTGTCAGCAACAAACTTTAATTAAGATAAAAGCATAAATTTTAACTCTTTGTTTCAAAAGAAATAAATGAATAAATTACATAAATATCTGTTTAATTATTGACATTTGTATTACCTCACAAGAAGATGCTAGACATGTCGTAAGTTGTTTTCTTGTTTGAAACACTTTTGGATAGACATTTGTAACTGTTACGGTGTCCCCAACATTGTATGGATTTAGCGCATTTTTGTTAAATAAGCAAACCTTGGCCACACTGGTGCTGTCTTTTATCATGATTGATTTCACAGCTAGACTACCTTCCTGCCGATACATTAATGGTGAAACCTAAAAAACAAAATGAAATCAAGTACACATGCTTCATTAAAAAATTGTAGAAATAGAAAATTCTTTAATGCAAATAATTTTCATTTCAAACATATCAAAATACACTGTTTTCAATCTAATAGCATTTGTAATTATGTAATATGGTTAAAATTATGCATAGTGTCATTAATATTTTTTTGTGAATTGATTTTGTTTTATTTACCTTGAGTATCTTCCCAGTAACTTGGGATTTGTCAGGTGACTGCAAAGCATCCTTAAGTAGCTTTGGCTCTCCTTGTGCTGGCGAATTTTCAGGTAAAGCTGGTATCTCAAGTTCTGGACTCAGTTCAACTGAAGCTGCATATGCAATAACACTTTTCGCAGTTATCCACAAGTCATTGCTCGTTTTCTTCAGTGCATTTTGGAATTTAAAGGTCATTCCCTCCTTGATCATGTCAAACTTTGCTTTTTGATATATTCTGATTTTGTACACTTCAGTGCCCTTTCCAGCAATTATGTTAAAGAAATGCATGGTCTTGTTTGACGATTTGTTGAAATAGGATTGAAGTTCCTTGGATTTCTTCAAAACCTTTAAGGTTACTGTCAGTGTTTCATCCGATTCCTGAGACTAGAGATAAATGATAATTTTCTTTACAAACATGCATTACACTTTAAGCTATTATAAAAGTACTTAAACAGTATATACAAATATATTTTCAACTAAAGAGCAAACATTACTGTGGAATCATCATTGTCTTATGATACACTATTTATGGATTATATGTCACCAAAAATGTATCTCTCCCGTTACAAATTTTTTAACTTAGCTGTTAATTAAATCCACTGTATACAAATTACCCATGAAATTTCTTTAAATGATCTGGTTTGATTTCTGTTGTCCACAAATATTTAATCAAAATAATATAAAATGATTCCAATGTAAAATTTGCAACTTCCATATTAAACATAAAAATGACAATACATGTACTAAATTAATTTAAATTTTATACAATTTTATGTTTTATAACCTAAAAAATTACATTTTATTTTCTAATATTCCTAAGTCTTTCATATTCTGTAATAACATCATCTGAAGCTCTTATTTTTGAAGGATCAAAGTTTATCAAAATCAAGCCTGTGCTAGAGGTTACCCTGCTTAGTGCAACATATGCCATACCAAATTCAAACACAGTACTACCTAAATCAATAACTGCTGAGTTTAAAGAAATTCCTTGAACTTTATGAATTGTGCATGCCCAACATAACATTAAGGGAAACTGTGCACGTATAACATATCGTCCTCTGTAAACAAACTTATGCTCATATGGTTCTATTGCAACTGGACTATGAAGAGTGGATTCTTGTTTCATCATTACTCTTCCAATTTTAGGATCATCAAATTTCACATAGATACATGATGGTTTATCTTTCTGACTTGAAAATGTAATATCCACAATTGTTCCAATAGCACCATTAACCAAACCATTTTCAGTTTTAATATTTCTCATAAGCATAACTCTTGCTCCAACAGACACCATCAATAAGTTTTTCAACCCTCCAGCAACAGTATCATTAGAAGGAATATGATTCTCTAAAACTTGTCCCATGAAATTGTCATCTTCTGATGAATAAAAATGATCTGCATAGATTCTGATAGTATTTCCCAATTTACTTAGTTGTTTATTGTTATATATTTCTACTTGCCTTCTTGTGGGATAAATATGTAAAAAATTTGAAAATTTATTTTCAGCATATTGTAATCTCGTTTTTAAAAAGGATACATCATTTTCTTGAGGCATACCAATACGTACTCTGTTCAAAAGCAAATAATATGATGAATCAGAATTTTGTCTGTTATTCTCCCTTAAGAACATGGGTTGAAATAAATGCCAAAGTAACTCATTCTTGAATGCAAAATTTCCTTTCACAGGTCTCAATTGAAAAAAATCTCCAACAGCAATTATATTGCATCCTCCAAATGGAAGGTCATTATCTTTTATTTCTGATAAACGCCTGCTAATAAATGTCAACATGTCACTACTGACCATACTTATTTCATCTATGATAACAGTATGTACATTTCCAAATTCTTTACGAACCTGTTTTAACATGTAATTAGATAAACTTCCATAATTCAAATACTGTGCCACAGGAATTTTTAACAATGAATGAATTGTTCGACCATTTATATTATTTGCAGCTGTTCCAGTTGGAGCACATACAACAACACAATTTGAATTTAAAACTCTTGCACAAATTAATTGTATGTATGCAATAATAACTTTTGTAGTAAAAGTTTTACCTACACCAGCTCCACCTGTTAAAAATAAATGAAACGGTAACTCGTTCTTTTCAAACTTAGATTTCACAAAACAGAATGCCTCTAACTGGGATTGTGTTAATCGCTTTACATTTTCACGAAATTCAACAACTGACATTGAGCAAGAAAAACTGTGCATATGCATATCATCATCAAATACTTCTGTTGCATTTTGATTGGTATTTGAACTTTCAGATTCATTCACATCAGCAGAGAATAAAGATTCTAATACAAGATCATTATTCAAGGAAAACAAAGTGTCATTATTGGTATTATCAGCAGATGAGTTAAAAGACAATTCTGACATCAATTTTAGCTTCCGAATTGTATTTTCAATTTGTTCCGTGAATGAAAAGTTGATGAAATCAATGCTTGTATTGAATAATTGTCTCTTATACATAAATGCTTCTTTAATATTCGAATAAGGATGAACAAGTTCATTTTCAGATTGGTGTGGCAATAATAAAAGTAACATGGAATAAAAATGATCATCTGAAGATGGAGGAAAATGTGGAAAACGAACAACACTTGGTTTTTTGCATTTCTTCATAACCACATCATACTTTTCAATATAGATACGAGACAAAGATACTCTCTTTGGCATTTCATTGGAACATTTCTTGTACCAGGAACAAAACTTGAATAAACACATATTACTTAATTCCACTGGTCGACAATGATAATAATCAATTATGTTTGTCTGAAACACTTCTGTAGAACTATCTTCAAGAATTTCAATTTCTTTTCTACTTTTTAAAATCCTGTACCTTTTACTTGGTTGTCTTGTATTTAGATAAACAAAACACCTGGTTACATGAATTAAATTCAAATTGCTTAATCTGTAAGCAGCTTCTTGGGAACTCAATCGCCTATGGCGTAAAACTGTTATTCCTATTTTTAACAAACGCTCATGTCGTGGAATAGGATTTTCTTTAAAAATATTGTGAATTAGTTGACCCAGCGCATTTTTCAACTCATCTGGCTCCGACTTGCAGATATAACTACACACATAATATGCTGCACCCTCAGCATTGCAAATCATCTGAATATCCATATTTGCTCTCCAGTGTCTCAATACATCAGGATTGTATGAATTTATCATAACATCTTTACTTGTTCTTTTAGTTGTATAAAACTTTCCTTTATTTTTATTAGATAAATTTATATTTCCCACAACACAAGTTTTTTCACACTCTCGTTTTGGAAAACCAAATCTACAACAGGACTTAAATCCCTTACTACTGTACGAAGTATGAGAATGACTTTGTAATGTAGTAACTAATTGAAACATTTCAGCATCATGCTCACAGTTAGGGATAACAGAACATATTGTTTTATCTATATAATGAATGAGTGTTGGAATTGTTAAATTTGAAATTTCATTGGGAACATCTTCAATCCATAAAAACATATGAATGTGTGGGCTTCCTCTATTTTGAAATTCTACCCTTGCAAAGTAATCCAGAACTTTGCCTAAAGGATAATTATTACTCTGAACTACATATTTCATTAAAGACTTAAATCTGCGTTCAAAGTGTATTGCAGTCATTAAAGGATCACTTCTCATACCACTTCCAAAACTGTTCCATTGTTTAGCTTCATCAAAATCAATATCATGTAACATTATTCCTAATTCTGGCCAATGCAAATCATCTGCTGACAAGGTCATGAAAAGTGTTGGTGGACCCAAACATCTAAACATCGCCAGTAAATTAGTTGGTTTCTGAAATAAGCCACAGTCCCACGGATATTTTTCATGAACATGTAAGAATTTTCTTTTAACTCAACATTATTCTGCAAATTTTTTATATCAAATGCATTAACAGACTCAACACTATTTTGACCTTTCCTTATTCGCATGTTTATATTTATCTCTGATTTCAGAGAGGCGAGATCAAATGAAACAGCAGAATGTAACAAATAAGTTAAATCTTTCTTGAAATTTCCATTTTTGTTATATAACCTATATCTAAAATACATAGATCTCGAAAATTTCTTAGGTCTATTGTAATTTAATCCATTTTTACCATATGGGAAGAGCCAAGGAAAAGCCATTTCTTCACCACTTTCCATTTCATACACTCTTACAGGTTTTTCTGAAATGTGAGGTACATTAATTATGCCCTCATTTCCATTTACAGAAATGTCATTAGGTACTGTACTATTCATTGGTGTAAGTGTAGCACTTTCCATATCAAAATCTTCAAAACCATTCATTTCTTTATCTGTCAATAATTTTTCATTTTCTTCAGAAATAGCAATGTGTTCATATAAAAAGTTATTTCTTTTCAACCATAAAAGTGCTTTTTTAACTTTACTTACGGAAACAAAATATTTAAATTTTTCAGATTCCACATAACCTTTGTGTTCATAATTTACAGCAAAAAAAACATCCGTCATTAATCTTTTGAGGTAGTTGATTTGCAATAACTTGCACATTTGTTGGCAAGTTTAGAATTAACCCCTTTTCAGCCATCTGACCCCCTGGTAAAATAATCACAGTCATAAAAATTTGAATCAGTGCAATCAATCTTTTCTCAACTAATGACAAATTTTGCAGTTCTGAAGGAATTTCAAATGTTTTTAAGCAGTTAGCTTCAGTGGATAAATATGGAACTTCCTTTTTCTTTATTGAACAATTACAAGTTTGACACAACACATCACTTCCATTAGTTCTTACGTGCGATAAGTTTTTTAGCTCTGTGTTTTTTAAATTGTATGTCTGGTTTTTAAATAAAAATCTGTCGCAACAAGCACATGAAAAATTTGGACGTTCTCTTATTCTACTCTCGTAAGCATGAACATGATTTTTATCATGCAAATAGTTCAAATCATGTCTTGTAGGATACCGGTATGCATCTGATATCGTATAAAAACATGATACACTATCAAAAATGTTAAAACTGCCACCCAAGCTTCCGTCTTCCAGTATCAGATTGTGTGCAGATCTCTCACTATCTTCAAAAGACACATTTTGATGAAAGTACTTTTGAGGAACATTAACTGCTTGTTCTACTTGTTTTCTCTTCTTTTTCTTCATTGAACATTTTTTTTTTGCTTGATAAGTTACAATAATTATGAATTTTATTTCTGCTACTACAATCGTAAGTTGTAAAATCTGTAATTGTTTTGTTGCGCACACATCCAGATTGCCTTTCTCTTTGCTCTTCACACAAGGTATTTATTTCATCATAATTTGAAATCATACCAGAATTAAAATTGTACCAAGGAAAATGCAGCGGAGTTATATCATACCTCATATTGCTGTATAATGTTGATACATATTGGAAAAATTCTTCTACATTTTCGAACTGAAGCATGACAGCATTCCCATTTTCATTAGGAAAACCAAAAGAATCTCTTTGATGCGAGTCAAAAACATAAACAGAGTTGTCACGTACATTACTATATACTGCCACAGTATTTCCTCCAAAAGTAACCAAATGAAAACTTGATATTTCATTACTCTCTAAGAAAGCATTTTCAAATGACATTGCACCAGCGTCTACATTATCACCATCATTAACAATGCCATAATACCTGTCAAAATAATATTCAATTTCACCAGGTAACCGGTTCAACGAATATAATGTTGATGGCAAATCTCGATGAGATAAATAACCATAGTCGCGACCAGATGACAAAATATGACCATAAAATTCGTACCATTAGCAACAGTTTGATTCAAATCACTGGGAGATAAATTTGATAAATCAGTCATATGTTTAACAAACATAAGCAGGGCAACTAAAGATATCGCAGTACATTGTACACCGTTATAGGGTTGAAATTGAGCACACCCTTGATGACAATTTGCTAACAAACTTCTTACCATTTTCTCCGTCTTCGCTGCAGCACCACGTGTATTGAGAATGTGAAGGATAAATACCGTAAACATCCGAATGCAAAAAACAAAGCGCGGGAAGGAAAATCCTTTGTTGATACTAATTTTGTGTATACCGATCCCGATACAATGCTTTAACAACAATGAAAAAACGCCGAAAATTTCCGAATAATTATCAGCTAAACTTGTCAATGACCTACATTATACGAGTAAACAAAGTGTAGTGTTTTTAAAATACACATGATGTATTAATTATTCTATTATGAACATGAAGATTTACTTAAGGTCATTGGCAACGAAGGGTTTCCGGAGAAAAAAGGTTTATACCCAGGTTTCTTTACTTATGAAAAAAAGTCATTGAGAGTGATCTCCCGTATGGAATTCTCTAGGCGCTGAAAACAAAGAAAGCATATGTAACAGACTGAGGTAAACAAAAGCACGTGTGTTTTTCTATCGGATATATTCAACTCTACAGTAATAAAAGAAAAGCAGCGCTGGGTTTTGTTTACATTGTGTTGAGGGGGCAGACAGTTAACAGGTCGTCATTTAGAATAGGTAAATGATTGCTGGGAAGTGCAAAGGTGTGAAATAATTATGCTGAAAGTGTTGATAGCTAGTTGGACCGAATGAGAACGATTCCATAGGTTATGTGAATGATGCACCATTAAAAAGTTACTATAAATCCTTGCAAAAATGTTTTTTAACAGTTCGTTTCCAATTAAGTGAATTATAGAATAGAAACAAACAACCACTCTCTTGGATGTTATTACAGTAAAGGGAAGTAACTCAAAATTAAAGAACAGTGCTGGTATTTCTGTGTTTTGTTTCAATATTCGCATTTTCAGCCAAATTATATGCATGTCATCGGAAATAAGGTTTCAACAATGTGTTTTATGTATAAACCTTATGAAATAAATGGGTTTTAGAGAAAACGTATGGTTAAAAATAATATAGGCCCATTTTATCAACATTTTACATAGGAAATGCATTGAAAATTGTAAAAACATTGATTTGACAAAATCGTTAAAGGAAGGCTGGCTTGATGGGTAAAAAGGACCTGAATTGAACATGTTTGGTACCATTAAACCTGTTCAAAAAATCTTGAAAAATTCTATACGAAAACCAGAAACGTTGCCAATGTCCTTAATATTATACACATTAAATTTTTTAATCTAAAAGCTGTAAATAGTAATTCTGAAAAAAAAAATTATCTCGCAGAAAAAAAAACTGTCCCGCAGAAACACAGTCACAGTTTTTAAATGTATATCAAATAACGGACCGCCTCCTGGCGGCCCGTAATAAAAAGAATTTTTAAATGTTTATTGTGTTGTGCGTTCTTGTTAAACATTTAGACGCTCTTTTTAATATATTATTTTATTGATGTTAAATATTTTTTTTTATTTAAATTGTTTGTTTTCACTCCGCAGAAACGCACAGCGACTTCAAACTTTCATATCATATAACCGACCGCCTCCTGGCTGCCGGTAATAATAATTCTTGAAAGTGTAGATATATGACAGATTTGTCAGTTTTATTTACATGTAGATCATTATACATGTACCTGTATATATTATCTTTACATTGTGAATATACACGAATTTTATGATGTTACAATTTAAGTATGTCTTAATTCAGGAAGATCATATTTCTATATCATTCACCGGTGAAGAATGTTTCAATTCTATTCATATGATATATATAATTTTTATCTTTGTAACATGTTTTAAATGGAAATTGGCTATACAACCATTAATAAATCACATAATAGTGCTTTGCTTTAATTAAATTTGTTACTTATTTTTTAGGTTATATCATATAAAAACTCTAGTGTACTTTCCCAAGCACCAACTGTCTATCTGTCTTTCTGTAAACTTTCACATTGTCAACCACTGGACCAAAGTTCAACCAAAGGAAGTTCAGTAGTTACAATGAAATCAATGCATTTATATCCAGTAGGAAATGTAAAATTCGTTATATTAACTACTCAACATTTCTTTATCCCCAAAACCAAATCAACACAAACCCATATTTTCATAATCCTCAAAACCTTGACGTCACCAAAATGTTATTTCAATTAACAAATATTATTAAGCACAGTAAATGGGTACAATAGTTTCTACATGCTACTAACATACATGCCTCTATTTAAAATATTTAATTTTCTTAATTTTTCCTCCATACTCAAGAACAAACAGATTGTTACTTTTGTCCAAACACATACCATATGGATCCTTCAGATCACAGTTATCTATATAATGGAGGAACTGTCCGTCCTGGTCTAGAATGTGGATACAGTGGTTATCACTGTCTGTTGTCAGGATCTGACTCTGGCTGTCTGTTGTGATACCATAGGGTTTAAATGGTTCGTTCTTTGTGGTAGAAGGATGACCAGTGTATCTAAATCGGAGTTTACCAGCTTGATTGACGACCACTACAGCACCAGCTTCAAAGTCAGCCACACAGATATCCAGGTTTCTGTTCTCACTAATATACTTGATAGAGTTATTTCCTGAATACAGAGGTTTACCTTCCTCATCAAATTGGATTGTTTGTTTCTCTACGGAGCCAGAGTAACAGACAATTTTGGATTGTGTTTGATTAACATTGTACATGGTAACCAGAAAGTCACCAGAGAAGCTAACACAGAGTTGTATAGGTGTCCAGCCCTGTAGTCTGAACATCTCCTTTGTCTGCCCATTCTTCACTTTATTCACAGTCCTTGTTTTCCAGTCAGAATACACCAGATTTCCATCACTTGTCAATACTACATCACATGGCCATTCCCCTGATTTTGTTTTGATTGACTTGATAAGTGAACCTTGTATGTTAAAGCATTTCATATCACTGACTTTAAATCCTCTTGTCCAGATTTCTTCTTCACTGAGACAAGTAACACTGCGGAGTTTTTCATACCCGGTATCTATAGTAGTGATAAGTTCTGGTTCTCCCAGCAGTTCTCTGGTTGATGTCCTTGGAGTCTGCAGTATGTAGCCATTTTCTTCTGTTGTGGTAGATAATGGTGAAAGAATTCCAATTAACTTATAAAGCTGTTCTCTATCTATTGGCTGTGGATTAAAAATGGGAAGGGATACTTGAATTTTAGGAGGAAGTTTACTGAATTCGTTGTTTTTGGAGCTGTATTTTATGATCATAGATACTTCATTGGATTCTTGAATCTTCTTCAAGTTGAGCAGAATTTCTTCAAAAAGAGATTTTAATTGTTTGATTTCCTTTGCATGTTTCTTCAATATGTCAAGGTGTTTTGCTTTAAAATCTTCAATGTCTTTTTTCATGACATTGATGGCATTGTCAATTTCTCTGTGCCATTGTTTTCCATGTTCTGTCACTGCTGTTGTAAGTTTCTCATATTCTCCGTCTAAGTTAGCTATCTGTGTTTCTATATCAGTGGCAATTTCTTCATATGTAGGGGAAATAATGTCTTGTAATTTCTCTGTAACTTTTGCAATTTCATTTTTCTTTGAGTTGTAAACTTCCTCAAGGATTAAAAATTTATGTCCTTCATGTTGTTTTGATGCTGAGCAATAGGAACAAACAGGAATGTCACATTCCTTGCATTGTAAATCACAGGGTTTGGTTGTATGTGTTGCACATTTTGGATAAATTAAGGTTGATTTTCTTTGCTGGAATGGGACAATTTGGTGTCTGCTATAGTCATCAGCAATGTGTTCTCCAATACAGGGTTTACAAAGGTTGACATGACAGAAATCACAGTACATCTGTACTATAGATGCCTCACAAAGGTCACATCTGATCACATCTTGAGCATTTTGGCGGGGGTCCATAGTAACTTAAGTTCTATAAAGATAATTGTTTAGATATAATTCGTTGTTCATTTAGAATATTTTAAATAAAACTTACATTTGATTAATCATGGTAATAGTAACACAAATCAAAATTCAAATTTTTTAACACACTATGATAGGTGTTTGATTATATTCATTGCATCGACAAATTCTTAGAGTGAATTGATACTTGACTTTTCGTATTTAACTCAGAATACCTTGTTGCAACCAGAATCATCAAAAGTAGGCCTTTATTTCTTATCAGTTTATGACATACAGTAATCATACAAACCGAAAGTAATAAACATTTATTAAGTTGTTTTTCTTTTACCGTTTAAGCAGAAAAAATCCTTTACAACACTGGATGTCAGCGAGTTATTCTTTGTATCTACTTCTCAAACATATTTTCCTTTTTGGCTCAAGACTGTGACTGTCCACACTATTGTTTTACAAGGGATGATAAAAGATACCCCCCGAATCGTTACGCAAGTTCAAGATTGAAAATTAGAGTTATCTTTCTTGCCTTATTTCTTTTGATGTTGCATTTATAGTACACCGCCAAATAAAAACCCACCACCGAGTGCTTGCAAGGCCAAGAACACTAAATATAAAATCTCGTGCGACTGATCAGGAAAAATTGGGTCATTGATTTCGAATCTTTGTCAACGTGTATTCAGATACTCCACATTGTTTTTGTTTTACTTACCAGAGAATAAAGCCGTAAAACTGGTAATAGGTTGAAGTTTCAATAGGCCTAAATGTAAAACGGTATTAATCATTTTTTATTCGCGAGACGTTTATTTTTGGGTAATTACACGAGAGGGTCTTTTCGCAAACAATCACTTTCACGTGTAATTTTATAATTGGCATTGAATACACCAAAGACCATCATTCAATAAAATTTTCTCGCGCTCCTAATTAACTATCTCGCTAAAATAAGGTGTTGCGAAAAGCTTGTGATCTACATTATCTAAATAAATTGGAAAAAAAATCTCAATCATAGGATTAGCTTTTTTTCTTAAAAAAAAAATGGGGACTGGGTCGTGTCGAAATTTATCCGAACTACTGATTATACTGTACATAAATGATATATACCTTTTTAACTCTACTTTAATCGGAGCTAAAGAGAAATAAGTTAATGCGAAGTAAGTTAAGCCTACATGAAACTAAATAAATTGGCATTATATTCTCCTTTGTGAACGCTTTTCAAATCTAATTCGCAGTAACTTTCGTTTGATTAATTTGAATTATGATCTTCGTTTGAACAGGGCATAAAATTTAAGGGTGCAATAGAACCCGAATCGTATCTTCGTCTGTGATTTCATTCATAATTTCGTGAAAATTTTGCATTTGCTACATTTTATATAGCTCACCTGAACTAAAAGCTCGTGCAAACTTTTATTATCAATTTTTTCACATTGTCTTTCTACATCGTTGTAAAAGATTTTTTTTTCCAATTAACTTGTCACAAAGTATCCCTAAGAAAAGTGGACTCATATATGTTCAAATGAAGTGTTTAAGTGAGATAAAAAAAATAGTAATATGTAATTGACTATTAAAAAAACTTTTTCTCAATAACCACTGGACCAGAAAGGGTGATTTTTATTTAAGCTTCATTATTAATCATTAAGCGATATTAAAGAAAGACTGTGTTAATCTATGAAATTTTTGTAGGAAAAAGTTTTCAAGTTTTAATCATAAAGGTCCCAAATACAAATGTAATGCTTTTCTAACAAAAATTTAATATGAATATCACACCCCCCCCCCCCATTTTTAAACTAATTTAAAAGAGACCATAGTAATATTTGTAATATAAGTTTTGCAGGACAACAGTTTACAAGTTTTAATCATACAGGTTTTGAATTATACTTATTCAACAAAAAATGTGTATGAATATCACTTTTTGTTCTATTTTTTAAACTAATTTAAAAGAGAAAATATGGTAATATAAGTTTTGCGGGATAAAAGTTTATAAGTTTTAATCATACAGGTTATGGATAATACTTTTTCAACAAAAATGTATATGAATATCACATTTTCCCTGCATATCGTTGTAAAGTAGAATCACCAAAGACAGTTCAGATGAAAAAAGCGTACTAGTGAATACCATTATGGCCCATTTAAAGTCTCACTACAAAATCTGGGAAGGACACAAGTTTTCTGCCTTTATCAGCCTGCTGACTAAGCTTCGAGGAATCAGTGAGAAATATCATACCGTTTATCATAAGATTTGTGAGGACAAGGTTCTTATAACAAAGGTATACATATGTAAATTATGGTAGTGTCTTCGAATTTGTACACACCGTTGAAAAATCGTATATACCAATCTGAAATAGATACATCAAATATATATTTTAATAATTTGAAGTTGTTTCAACAAATATTTTGTCTCTTACGTTGTTTCAACCGTATAAAAATTAATTTTTTGATCGGACGCTACCCCGTGCGGACGGCCGACGTCGCTTTACTTTGTCGAGTTTTGACACATATTTGTTAGTATTTTTTGTTTAGTATTTGTACTTTCTATATAGTAAGCGATACTTAAGATATAAAATGGTTATAGCCTCTTTATTTAAGTTCCATGAAATTTTTATTAATTTTTTACTTGTCTTATATAAAAATAATCATTTTAATCCGAAAACTTTATATCAGAGTTTGTCATTTCAACCCTGGTCCGTGCGCACTATCCGCGACCTTTAAAGATCCAGAGTTTTACAAAAATATTACGTTCCATAAAAAAAATTAAATCATTCTGATTGGTTTTTTCGTAAGAAATATTTTGTTATACAAAAGATGTATACAAAACCATTTATTTTCACAAAACCTCATTGTCAATGGATTTTTTGGACAACCCTCGTATTTGTATACTGTGATGGGAAAATTATACCAAAGTTTTAATATTAAGTAAACAAACATATGATGTCTTGATGCCTTGAAGTGACAATGGATAAAAGGCAGCTTTGATTTTTGTATTATGTGATTGTATATAGATGTCTTGGGTATACATGTGTATCTTTACCGGGTAAGGTTACATTTTGTTCGGTAATGCAGACAATATGAATCAATTTGTCACTCTGGTATTTATATGCATGGATTTAATCCCTTTAAATTTCTTTTTTTTTTTTTTTTTTTTTTGCAACTAAATATTTTTATCAGTTAAAAGAGTGTTTTAATTTTGTATGAATATTGATTGTCCTTGCAATTAAGGTGCTTCAATTTTTATATATATATTACAGACTCTCAGCAACATTTCTGAAATTTTCCACGAATAAAAAAGTAAATGTTAGAAATGAAACAAGTTAGAATATGATCCTCTTGCTTTTGTTTAAAAAGGAAATAAAAAAAAATAAAACTCTTCAAATTCAAAGGGACAGAACTCTGATGAATATATTTCATATATAACAAAAATCCTACTTTATCTCTTAATCCTTAGAATGAGTGTTAAAGGTATATCTTCTATTAAAACAATCAACATTAAATTCAAACAATTATTAAAAATTCAGGCATACAACAAGCAGCTAAGATGTATAGTAAGAAGTTACATTGTATGTCAAGATCACATGATAGCAGTAAAAAGTCCTGTAAGAAATGGCACCTGATCCCACCCGTGATGTTTTAGAGGTCCATGTTTGCTCTTCTTCTGATTTCTATATATTTGACATTTGGGCTTGATTACTGTTCGTTATCTTCATATAATTGTATGCAATACAAAGTTCACCATTGTATGATTTTCACTAGTGCAGGTTTCTAATTGACATGTAAAAATTATGGACCCTGGAGGACAAGAGTTTAGATAATTAGCTTGTCCCAGTAAGCCATCTTGAGAGGAAGACATTAACTACAAAGTTGATTGTAAGTATTGATTCCAGTTCGTTTATTTATTTACAAATCCTGGGCTTAGGGTAAGGATGCAATGTGAAAGGGGGGGGGTAATTTAATTTTATTTTGTGCAAACACAGTTGGGGGCTTTATTTCAATTAAATGAGAATTGTCGCGTTTTTCTATCTTTATCATATATTCGATCAATTCATACTATCAGTGCAAGATATATAACTGTATTCAGCGGCAGCTCACACAAATTGGTCCGACCAAAATAGTTCCATCATGATTAAGTAGATACAATATTACTGTTCATGATAAGAGTGAAGTTGTGTATTTCATACGTTAAAGAAATCAAAAATAACGTCAAAATATTATTAGAAAATCACTTTCCCCCCGAAATGCAAATAAAAAATATCAATATTCCTACGCTCGCTCCCTCCTCAGACTTTTTTTTTTTACATGTTTGATAATAGAGAATATTTAGGTCATTCTTCGATTCTTATTTTTTCACCGATGAATTGATAATACTATATCAACAATTGTATAAAGTATGCATGTTTATAGTCTGTTAATTATCATACAATTTCCTTTTAAGAAAAAATTAATCATTCTGTGTGTGTATATTTAAGGAATGTTTTTTAGTTTTGTGAGTTATTGGTGTGTGAATCACACAGACTTGTCACGTAGGCATATTTAATGAAGCGCGCTAGCGCTTCATGAAAAATATGCCTATGTGCAAGTCTGTGTGATTCACACACCAATAATTCACACTAAACTGAAAAACATTCCTTATATTTACATTTTACCTGTTTGGAGGCAACTAAAATATACTCAATATTTGTATTTCTCGCTGTCCTATATTATTGCATTTTACTAACGTTGCTGCAGTTTCATTGTGACGTCACGGTAACGCACGTTTCTCCGTGTATATTTCTACGCGTGAGTATACACGAAAATGTTTTTCAAATCAATTTCACAGTAAGCTTACTAGAAAAACACAGTGAATGTAAATATTATTAAATGACGGAATTTTCAATCCCTGGCTTGATTCTGCTCACGTGTGTACACTTGCAAACTGTAGGGCATATGTGTAACAAAACGAGAACTGGGTCGGACATTCGGGTTTGTGTTGAAGTTCAGCATAGGCCTACCATTTTATATAGAACTTGAATAATGTAAGTAATTTCTGCGACGAATACATTAGTATATTTCAGTAATTTTCGAAACAAAAAAGGTTTTCAGTTTAGAATTTTCCAATCCGGTCTTGATTTTCCTAACACGGCCATTTTAAACACAAGTTGTTGCAGATGCAAATGTTAGAACAAACTATATATATAGTTCAACAGGGATTGTATAATCTTTATTAATCAGAATTCGTATTCATATGATCTAACTAAGAAAAGAAAAGTTTTGTCTGCCATCGTAACTTCTCGGCAAAACAAAACGTGTTTCTCCGAGCGTGTTAACAGCTCCATCGCACGTGTGTAGATCAAGGCTAATGTTGGTCTTGGTGTACCG
>NW_026925342.1:0-25884 GCF_032062105.1 Saccostrea cuccullata | reverse complement strand
TTACACGAAAGTATATTACAACATGTACAATTTAATGATGTATTTGTAAATTGAATAGGTGGATCATATTATTACATGCTTATGATTATTTTATAAGCCTGTTCAATAGTGAAGTGCAACAGAATGATTTACAATCTTTGACTGTTATGGTATTTGCCTTGTGTGCACTGGATTCTTACAGTGCTATGATGTGTTTGTAAATTAGATATCTGGATCATATTTTTGAACATATGTATTGGGTACAATGTCTCTTCTTGGGAAAAATTACTGTTATGACAAATCTGTTCTGAATTTATGTATTGTTAGAAATAAGCAGCAGGTAATAATATTTGCCATTAAAGGTCTGGTTGTTTATCCTACAATAAGTCATATTTTGTTGTTAAACTTGCAAAAACTTAATTATATTTCAAAATTTACATGTAGCAATGCATTTGATTTATTGCGACTTTCTAAATCACATTATTTTGGGAGAATGATGGCATTCAAATGAATATAACCTTTTAGCACTAAAATTGACTTGTAATTTTTTTTTTCTGAATTTGAAGATTTCATGGGTTTTTTTTTGTTTTCATGAACATTGTATTATTTTGTTCTGTATTACTAATATATTATGTCCGTAAATATATTCATGTAAAAGTAATCATTTTGTATCACTTTGAATTATTTTCATGCCATTTTATGATGGATTTCTATAAATTAAAGGAAAGCAATGAAGAACGTGCCTTTTCTTGAAATTTCCTTGGGTAAATCTCTTTTTTGATGTGTACATACATTCAAATGGAAGTATTAAACAGATTTATGGCGTAAAAAATATCACTTTTTTTTTCTTTTTTTGCGCAATGTGGGTCGGATATCTTAATTTAATCAACTGCTTGTTCAGGTGAACATCCCAGACACTGAAATCGGTTTTCTAAAATTCCATTAGCTTCTATAATGACCCTGGTACGACGAAAGGGGCTTTTAAAATATTCCTGTGTTGAAGTTGAAGGCACATTATAAGGTGTCAAGCAATGAATACATGGGTATCCCTAGTCTCCAAACAACATTTCGCTATGTAATCCCTAAAAAAACAACAGTTTTTAACTGAACATATATTACATATACAATGCATTGGCACGTTCACAAATCTACAGATTTGATACACCCATCTGTTGAGACCTATCTTACACAACAGAGACTTTAATTAAGGTATGTTACTCGTCAACTTTTTAGAAAAGTTCACGCAGAACCTCTTACCTCTAAACTATTTATTAAAATTCAATTGTTGTGACATATTAAAATTCAACAATATAATTTTTTTAACATTCAACGAAAACAAATGCTCAAAAATCTACAAAGAAGCCAGATTTACGAGGGACTATTTTTTGTGGTGGAAGGATATTTAACAGAAAATTCTGCAAATCTGAACATTTATTAAATTTGACATCGTGGAACTTTAGCCTCACATACTTTTACTCGGAGAATATTTTCCGTTAGGAAATTGCTAGGAATATTTATTATAGGTCTTAATTAACAGTTTTAGAACAAGTTTACACCTTCCCTCAACAAACTTTGTTAAAATATGAAGATACTTTAAAGAAGTCATGATAAAATTTACATCATTTTTCGCCTTAAAATCACATATTTTGACCAATATTTCAAATTAACATCACTGACCCCAACTTTTTCTTTCATTATTTAAACTACTCGATACTTGTGACTGATCAGCACTGAAGTCGTAAAAAGTTTGATATAAGAAAATGTTTTATTGCTTATTTAGTTTTTAATACCCCATAACGTGTTACTTTTTAGTGCAAAAAGGTCACACAAAAATTTACGCGCATCAATTTGCAAGATTTTTTTCAATGATAAATATTATTCAAACTATTTTACGTAAAATTAGATTATATTTATTGCCATGGCTACATCTGATAAAATATGATAAAGGTTAAAGTAATTAATCAAAGAGTTAAAATTTAAGTGCAAAAAGGTCAACTTAATTGTACCGTAGATCAGTAAGATGCACACTGACCCCTTATTTTCTCTGCGATTTTGAGTTACAATATATGAGTACTTATCAAAAATATACTTCTCAAAAAATCCTTGATTTAAGAAATTTCACGAGTGACATACCTCAAATCTACTTAAGACAAAACGGAAGAATATTTTTTTTCTAAGAACAAATTTTTTCCGATAATTTTTTCATGGTCTGCAATTGTTGTCAATTTGAGAAAGCAATAAAATTCCGAGAAAGGAATTTAGTTGAGATTTCTTTGGTGGATTTTGTGGAAATAACGAAGTGTTCGAGCTCAAACGTCTATTAGACACTACAAAATATTTATTTATGAAACATACGGAGTAACGAACAATATTCAAGATCCAAAGTCCATAAAACAATGCAAAATAGGAGCAGAGTAATCATTACCTCCAAAACATCAGAGACGGGATAAGATACAATGGAGGAGTAAGTTTCCCCTGACTTCTCACACATTTCCAGTAATCCTTGTTATGTAGTTGGATAAATCAAAAGGAAATTAAAAGGATGAAAAAAATGTTCTTACAACTTACTGACATAAAAATTCATCTGAGAGACATGTTTCACCTGTTGATGAGATGTTTGACCGCTTACGTCACACAATTGGCGGTGACAACAGACAATTACACATATATAAAAAAGGAGAGATGTCAAAGCTGACGGGTATAATTATGCAGTAGTATGGGGATGTAGCCGAACGCACAGAGATCGTTTTCATGTCTTGATTATATGAGTTTTTAATAACTGTCATAATGCCGATTTTTATGTTGGATGACCAAGCTTGTTTGAATATCATGTTGGCGACATAGCTGCCGACACATAAATAGGAATTTGTGCCTGGTCAGATCCTCATTGATCATCACTTGCTTCAGCTTGTTTTTTAAGCTTTCGTAATTTTTCACGAGCATAAATATGAGCAAAAGAGAGTAATCTTGCAATGTTAACACTATTAGAGAATGATAAAGAAAACCTTATTTTAGTCTCTTTTTTCCAAAATGTAGTCTATAAGCACTTCTTACTTGTTGTTTTCTTTCCTGTTCCATTTTTTGCTAATTTTCCTTTTTTCAGATAAAGTTTTGGCAGTAGGTTCCCACACGAAAAAAGAACAGTTACTGCCAATGAGCGTATGTGTCAAGTTAAAGACAGAATTTGCAGCCCCCTACTGGAGGCACATGTTTCTAAGTAAACTATTCAGTGTGTTTTGATAGTGTTAAAAATATAATGAAAGATAGTGACAGTTAGGCAAAATGTGTTTTTTCACACCAAATTTAAAATTTAGTGAAAACTAATAAAAAATCTTGTTTGAATTTATTACTTAAAATAATATCTGGAAAAAAAATGGAAGATATTTCAGTCATATAAAACAGGAGTCATGGAACTTTTATTGGTAAATATATATGTATATGGTACTTGTCGCTATACACAGGAACAATCTCGAAAGTCGTGCAATTTCATGGCAAACTCACGCATCCATGTATATACATCAATAGTAGTTCAGTAACCCTATGGTATCGTACTTCTAAAACATCCTTCTGTCTCTTAAAAACCATAATACATTATTTCTTGGCCCGATTACACTTGTTTTTAAAACACTTATGCTCACATGCATTCACACCTTTGAACTCGGCTCTACTACAAATGTAGCGATAACGATTCCAAACTCCAATTTGTAACAGCTTTTCCATCCCCGCCAAAAATACAGCAGCTAGCTTTCTGTCCTTACGCATTTTTGTATGTTTATGTGATCTAAAAACCATGCACTATCACCAACAGTAGCTGGTACCCCACGATTGAAATCATCCCGGGCAATGACTAAACGCTTCTTCTCTTCCCTGGCCTTTTTTCGTGACTTCTTTCAGAAATCCCCCAAATCATTGCTGTCTCAACCTATCGTATCTGTTTTAAAGATTACCTTAAATCCCACTGTACATAATACCTCATTTAAACCGGAAACACTACATGTAGATGCCAGAGACCCATAAACTGTGTATATAAAAATATTTCCTTAAAGTTTGCAACACAGTCTAGGGTCCAACGAGGGTCGTCTCATGTCATTCCAAAGAGGGAAATAATAAAATTTCAGACATTGCCTGTTAAACAGATTTTGTTCACAATGTCCCATGTAAATTGACGGCGATAGTAATTTAAAAATTTGATTACCCCAAAAAATTCTATATTTTTAAACATTTTTTTAATTTCCTGATTAGGACAAGGCCGGTTTGACGGGGTCAGCAGGGAATGCTTACTACTCCATGGCACTTGATCTCAACTCTCATCTTTGGAGACCTGTGTTTTCTCTGCTCTTGCTTTGTATAGTTATAGATGACTTTTCAGCTTGAATATTACTCTTTATATCCATATATTTCATCAATGGAAAGGTAAAACATTGGCTTTGATAAAGTATACCTTAGCAACGGATAGCCATGATGTAGCATTAATTTCCACAACCTCCTTTTAATTTCGTGAAGTCAGTTGTCCTTATTATGACTTTATTTGCAAAAATTGACTATCCTTGGAGCGTTATTTTGTTGCTTTGTTTCTTATTATTAGTTTGACCTGTGTTTTCTCTCTGAATATGACAAAGAAATGGAACGTGTGCCTGATCAATACATTTTGTTGGCTGAATATGAAATAGTTTTCCACTTTTTAAAATTCATTTTTTTCAAGGATGACAATTAAAGCGTTCAAAACTAAAGACCTTACAGTATGAAATTTTTAATAAGCAATATATACAGACATTTAAAGAAAAACTTTTAATTAAACATGTAACTTCCTGTTCTCAAGGAACTAATGTCTGTTTATTTGTAAGCTGATATAGAGACAGCACCGCAAGGAAGCTCTGATCAAACAAACAAAATCACAATTTATACACAAGGAGGCCAAAGAAGTGACCTGCTGCAATGATCGAGTTTTCTAAAGAGAACAATTGAATCAGTTCTGTAGACCGTTTATCTTCTTCCAGTGAGGTTCAACTTGGATAGAATTCTGTCCCACGCATTCATACCCGGTGTTGTTGACGAAGTTGATGTTCTCACGGTTGTTGTCTGGACTTTCACTTTCTCAGTACTCTTGACATTGCTTCTAACTGTTGTTTTGAAACCTGGTGTAGTTGAACTTCTTTTTGAAAATATCTGTCGATTTCTTTGTGTTGTGGATTTTATAACAGCTGGAGTTGTTTTCAGAAATATTGACGATTGTGTGGTTTCTTCGTTTTTAGATTTCTTTTCTCCCAACTCAACAGGCCCTGATTTCAAATGATAAAAAGAAGTGCTCACGTTATGAGATTTGAAAAATGAGAACAGTTACACTACAACTATATACAAAAAATGTATCTGTATGTATTATTAAATTGTAAGTATTTTTGTCTTCATTAGACAAGATTTCCCAAAAGCCTTTAGGAATTCTATTGTGTATCATAATGAAGAAACTTTTTCAAATTTGTATATTTTACAAGAATAGATGTCATTACTCATAAAAAAAAACAGAAGTCTCTGTCGAAACTGTAGCTCTACTGGTTTACTTATAACAAAGGATGAGAAAAGAAGCCATTGCCATCAGACTAAAGCTGAGCTGTAGAAGGAGTAGAGTTTTAAAGGAATTTTACAGACATTTCCATTTTTAGTAAGCATGGCAACACTGTTCATCAAAATCAAAATCCGATGCACTATTTTATGTATCTTAGTGTAGTCTACTTGTGTGCTAAGTTATATTGAAATCAGACCAAAACTTTAGAAGGAGTAACGTTTTAAAGGGATTTCACTGAAAATTCTATTTTTAGTAACCACGGCAACACCGCTCATCGAAATCGAAATCCGATGCACTTTTTTTATGTATCTTAGTGTAGTCTACTTGTGTGCCAAGTTATATTAAAATCAGACCAAATTTGTAGGAGGAATAGCGTTTTGAAAAATTGTTTACAGACAGACGGACAGACAGAGAGACGGACAGACGGACACCTTAATATCGCAAAAGCTCTTCTGGTCTCTGACCAGTAGAGCTAACTAGCTAAAAGGTGAACACCTAAACTTTTCTATCGTCAACTTGCAGTCTTTATATAGCTATATACCGTTTAAACATCCATACATAGATAAATGTAAAGAAATACTAAAAGTGCCACTCAAGAAAAATCGACAGATTTCATCATTTATTTTTAAAAAAAATTTAAAAAATCAATTATATACCTTTATTTTAAAAAATCAATTATATACCTTTATTCGATAAATTATTTTCATTTCATTTTTTTAACATAAGGAGAACAGGAGAAACAAACAATGGCTATAAACATTTACATTCCGATCGACTTGAAAAAGGAAATTTATACGCTTATTCCTACATCGGCACCATTTCATACGATTGAAACAGCAAAATACTGATCCAGCAACGATTATACTCCAATATTGATTCACGCATGACCTATAAAAAACCATGAACGTTCATGCAATCTCATTCATAAAATTTGAAAAAAAAGGTTCCCCGCTTTCGGTATCTTAGTTGATGGGATGCCAATATTTTGGGGATATTGTGTAAAATATAAATGCCCTCTAGAAAGTTAATAAAAAAAAAAATCACCAAAAGTATTTTTTTAAAATTAGGTCAAAAGTGAGGGTCAAGGGAACAATAATTATAGCATTCTCTAAAACATCTTTCAGGTAATTTACATGTTGAATATGAAATCCTATTTCCTCTCAATCAAAAGTTACACGTATATAGCTTTATTCTATTCTGATACATGTAGTTATTTGAATACAATAAACGCCTGCAATTTGGTATATTTGTCATCTATAAGTGTAATCAGATTTGGTCCATTTTTGTGAGCCAGCTGAGACTGTCTTTAATTGTATAATGTATTAATAAGCAGTGACGTAGCATCGTTTTTGAAAGTTTTTTTTGGGGGGGGGGGAGGCCATATAGAAAATATCAACCTACCTTAAATAAACTTGACAAGCAAAAATAACAGAGAGAGAAACGAAACTGCTCAGATTCCAAAATCCTAATTCCTTGTAGGGTGGGTGTGTGTGTAAAGTTTAACTTCTTTCAATACCATTCTTTCTAATATACTACAATACACTTAATTGACCCTTACTCTTACAAAACGTTGGGGGGGGAGGCAACTGGCCTTTTAAAGAACATTTTCAATCGTAGCTGCAATAATGTAGCCCTCTCCGATTTTTTTATCTGATGTTTTCTGGAGAGGGCTACAATTCCATAGCATCATCTTATTAAATGGTGCAAAAATATTTTTTTAAATACGGGCGACTGCAGGCAGAATAAATTGTTTTTACATTCAACTTTTAATTAGACGAAATTTTTATTCACTGTCGACATCAAAGCCCGTTAACACGAAAACCATGTAAAATAAACCTCTGTGCCTTATTCAGCAGCCATGACAGTTCACACGTGACATACTGAGACTTGCGCTTGAAATTTAAATTAACCTAATAAAGCAAATGTCAAAGTTTGTTAATAATTGTGATGAATAGTAATAGTAAACATTGATAAATAAAAACATTCCATGTGTGCCTTGAAACAGCGATATTTATGCTTAAAATAAGGTAATTCCAAAGAAATCCGCTCCCTATAGATCCTTAATCTCATTGGCTGTCCCAAAAAATCTGTCAAGGTCAGTAAACATGGCGGATACATTTAAGTTGTGATGTTGACATACACGAAAAATATGGATATATGGATTGTTCTGTATATTTTTGGTTCGATTTATGTCTGCGATAACTACATTTTGGAAGTCCAAGTAAGACATATTAATAAATAGCCGTTTACTGACAATTTGGGCCGAAATCCGTGCGGGAGTGAATCGCTGCCGCATTGCACCATTACAGAGATCCTATGGAGTTGTAGTCCCCCCCCCCCCAAAAAAAGGGAGAGGGCTACATTATTGCAGCTAGAATTAATCGTAAAAAGTTAGGTTTTGAAAAAAGTGCACCCCCGGTTGCTACGTGCCAGATAAGTAATTGTCTGATTTTTGGTCTATTTTCAATGTACCTTCATATACCACCTTATAAATACATTTATAATATTACCTCTATTGTCTACTGCTGGATAAGACTCCTGGGGATACAATGATCTAAATTCTTTGTCCCTCTTCCTTTCCTTGACAACACTTACGACGATACGTTTGATTTCGTCTATATTGTCTTTCTGTTTGTTATCAGTGAATTCAAGGACAAAGGACAATTTCACTTCGCTTATTGTTGGCCTGAAAGCAAAGAAATTCTCTAGTCCAACATTTTAAGTTTAAATGAGCAGTACTCTTTTCTGAAAAAAAATATTTTAATAAATGGAGTTTTTCCTCATTTTTTTTAAATTTTTTTTTCTACCTTCAGCAAATTATAATTTTAATTGCAATTTAAGTATAAGTATCAAATATCAAAAAGTTTTTAATTCGGTAGAATTTAACGTGAAAATTTTATCTAGAAATTCTATCCAAAGATTTTTTAACAACACTGGCTTCAATTTGAAGAGAACAATTTTTTTTAACCATCTATTCAACAGTTTTGGCATGTGGTGGTAAAGACTATAGAATAATTGGGAGATAACGAATACAGTATACAAGATCGAAAGTCCATACAACAATACAAAATAGGAGCATAGCAAACACGAAACTCAAAAAAATCGGAGGTGGCATCAGGTGCCATGGAGGAGTCTCACCTGCCGTGTGCTCATTGTCATGATTGGGAAATAACGGAAAAATCCGTATTCAATTCAGTGTTTAAATAATGGACTAACAATTAGTATGAAATAAGGTCAGTCAGCATTTGACTCAATTATCAATTGAATTGGCTGACAAGGTCATTGTATTGACCATAAAAATTATGACATTAAGCGAAACTGCTGATATTTTTATTTCATCAACTTTTATCTTACCTGGTGTCGACACATTTACAATCCATAAAATGATGCTCAAGTCCTTCTGAACGAAACGCATCCTTCACCTAAAAATATTTCCAACAAAATTGTGAAGGATGCAATTTAAAAGTGAAATCTGAATACAAATATACAACTTGCCCTCCCTTGAATTTCAAATGTTCAAACAATCTTTCTTATTTTTAACTAAATTCGATTAGAAGAAATCACTAAAACCCCGGTTAATGTTCTATTCTAATTCTATACGTCAAACATGAAACATAGGGAGATAACAACAGTAATCAAGATAAAAAATCCATAAAACAATAAAAAAAAAAAAGAATCAGAGCAAACACGGAGCTCCCAAACATCAGAGGTGGGATCAGGTGCCATGGAGGAATGAGCATCCCTCAATCGAGATTCATTAATGTTACTTATTAATTACATTCCCCTAAAAGTTCATTTTACAGTGTTGTACCGTAAATATAATTTTCGACCCAAAAAGCTTTACCAAACAAGTTGGGCAATCCAAAAAATGATCTCTAGTATCTGATTAATGATAAATACAGAGAAATACATTATAATTGTATCTGAAAGAAAATTGCGACAATCTATTACAAATGTAGTATCGAAAATCAGATTACATTTGCGATGAATTTTAAATGGTTTTAAAATTTGAATTTTTTTTTTCCGAAAAAAAAAAGTCCATATCAATAACTTTTCTCTTTTTTTTCAACTTATTAATAAAGGGAAAAAAATATCTGATACTATCTGTCAAATTAATTAAATTATTGTGATCCTCCTGACATTTGAATTTTTAAGAGTCTTTACTCACATTGACTATGAACCACTCCTAAAAATCCTTACCTTTCTACAAAATTCAGCTGCTTCCGCTTCCTGTTGTCTCTTGTGTAAGAGTGTTTTGTTGTAATTATCAACACTGAAATCCACATGGAGTCTTACTATATCTGTGAACAAAATTGTGAACTCTAGTATCAAAGACCTGGCCAGGTTCGAATGATTAGCACCGTAACTTACACTTTCCATTATAATTCTTCTTTAATATATCTTGATGCTGACAAACATTTTCCTAAATATTTTCATTTAAACATGCACATCATGTGAGAACTCATTTTTATGTCGGTCTGCCCTCAATCATCATTAATGTTTGATTCTTGCTCAATTTTTAATACATGTATAAATACATTCATATTATAATTGTAACTCGATCTGAAGAGCCAGTAGTAGTGGCGTTTGTTCTGATGATTGGCGCCTGTCAATTCGACAAGATCGGTTCACATTAAGTTAAAATAGTGTATATTTATTTGGATTATTTGGAAAAAAACATTCCTCGATTATTAACACGTGGCATATATTTCTAGACGAAACTTGTCTATTGATGTACTTTTTCCCCTACTGTTACATAATTTCTGTTCGTTTTGAATATATTAAAATATGAATGAATGTATAAGATTTATTTGACAGCTTGAAGACATGTTGCACTTTTGCATTTAGAGAACACACATTTTGATGTTTGACCATTTATACACATTTACTTTCACCTAATCTTTGCTCAAAATGCTTTGATTCCCTATTTCAAAATGTAAATTAAAGTTCATTGCTTGTCAGATATTCCTAACAATACTGTTAAGAAATTAAATGTTTGTTTTTTTAGGGGTTGGGCTGACAGAAAAAAAAAACTGGTTTGGGGTCGGGCTGAAAAACAAAGGTTTTGAGTCTGAAATAAGTTTAAAATACTAATTTTCGTAAAACATGAAACATATTTATCATTGTTAACACAAATGTCCTAATATTTATTTGGATTGGTTGATCGTTTTACGTCTCAATGAAGAATATGTCAATGAGAAAGGGACGTCACCATATATCGATAAAGGACTTCAAATTTTGATCTTTAAAGTGACACAGAGCCTCGGTTTCTAAGTCTCATATATTGTTTTGGACATTATGCAGTAATTTTCTATATGCTTTCATTGTACCTTTAATTTTGACGTCAACAGATGGATGTATGGGGATTGTCTGCTTAATTGTTTTTAATTTTAATAATTTAAGAAAATTGTTAGTCTTTATGATATTTAAGTTACAAAATATTTCCAGCATCTTTATATCAAAAAATTACTTTGATTTACATATTTCTCTCACCTCGATTATAGACGTAGCTTATTGTTACTCCAACTGCTGTAGCGATGAAAGCGATCAAAATTAATAAAATTATAAACAGTACTGCCATTCTGCCTCGCTTTGATTTATAATTTTCTCGGAATCCTCTGCCATTATTGGAACCTAACGATGAAACGTCTGAAGGGCTTCCAGGCTCACCGAAAGTACTGTCTATTCCTAGGGAGTTGGAATCAATCGATCTGAAATTGCTTTCAGTTCCACAGCAGTTTCTTCTGCTACACATCAGGGAAACCCAAGTAGGAACTTCTGAATCCGGTGCAGTCTGAAAATAGAACACGAGTTTGTACGAATTTTTAAGTGAAAATATTAGTGCAAGATCAAAATATGTCAAAAAAAAAAATAAAAGTAATCGTTAAATGATCTAGCGTGAAATGTATTAAAATGTTTGCCTTCTTTTTACAATTTTAACAAAAAGATAAATATTATTGTTTTCAGTCTTTATCTATATGGGTAGACATTTGCGATTTATGACGCTTACACAAGAATTATGATGGATAGATTTAGTTTATGTTCTTTGATGCCGAAATATGACTGAAATATTGCCGACAATAAAATAGTAAAACACCAAAAAATCAAATCAATCTTTATTTCTTATTCAAAAAATTTTCACTGATACAGAGGTGAAGTGCTTTAAATTTTAATTTTACGCTGCACTCATGGTCATTTAGCAATGAGGTTTCCTAATGGTCTCAACTTCTGAGTAGCAGAGGGTCCTGTTTATTTAGGTCTCATCCGAAAAACCCATATCTTTAAGTGTCGAGGCTTTGCGAAGGAATATTTGCTTCTTGTATTTACATGTAATAGTTTACACCGGTAGCTCAGTCGGTAGAGCGCTCGCTCCATGAAAGAGGTCGCAACCAACCTTAGTCGATAAATAATGGGTGGCAACTGTTCCTTCGGCATGCGCTCGGCACTTTGAAGTGGAATTTACGGATCCTTCGGATGATACCTTACAAAAGAAGGCCCTGTGTCACGATAGGCTTCGGATCGATAAAAATCCCTCAATACTCAATGGCCCTGATGCCTAGAAAGGTATATGGTGACGTCTCTTTCAGAGAGAAATATTCTCGTATTGGACGTAAAACGACATACAACCAACCAACAAATCTTGTTTGAAATAGACTCTGGTCAAACTCGGCTGCGATTTGAACAGAAGAGCTTCCGATCATTGAGAAGGCGCCCTACCGACAGTACTTATTTGTTTGCAGCTCTCGAGAACAAAATAGCATTAACTAAATATTAAGAATAGTTTAAATTACGGTGATAATGATGCTGGACTATGAACAGTCGTCAGGACCTTCTAGGGATAGCTTCACAAATTTTACACAGTAGTTAATGTAACATAAGCTTAATATTCCCGTCATGGAAATGTGGCGTTATCTATTCCCCTAAATTACTTTTTTAGCGCGGTATACGTTTCTCGAAAGATTAGCGTTAATTATTATGATGTATTATTTTATTACGATTATAACTTTTCTTTTTTTTATAAGATTTAAGGAAGTATGAAATAGAATGGAATTGGCATTAAATTAAGCAAAAATGTGCACTTTTAAAAGTGAGTGAAAAATGCGTGATAGCGGAGAAACGGTATTAGCGTGATTTTGCGTTAGAAATTAGAAAGAATATTCGTTGAAATGCGTGGATACGGGTAAGGGCGTGAACTCTTCTATCAAATTAATGATCATTCTTAATGCTCCTTAAGTCTTGAGTAAGTTATGAACGATGCATTTCTTACACTGACAGACAAATGAAAATGATTCTATCCCCTCGCATTTAAAAAATAAATCTTATCATAAAGCAAGTTTTCGAGAAGTTTGACAAGAATAAGCAAATATGTTGAACATCTGGCCAAAGAGATTTGTGGTTTCTTTCTTTATTTTATATACATAAAACGAGAATAGTAAATACTTATGAAAATGGCTCACTAAAAAAGTTCAGTATATCGACACATTAAGTGCAAAAAAAATCATTTTGGTAATACACCTTAAGGTACTAAATCAAAAACATTATTCTTTCATAATCAGATATAAAATGGAAGAAACATCTTTATAATTATAGCAATATTACACACTGGTATCATAGTGCTTAAATTATGTTTCAAATCTTACCTTCGCACTGTTAAATTGTTGCTGCTTTTTATCAATATTTGAAAATGTCTTTTTTACATCGTTTCCTTTTGTTTTAAATTCCCTGTCTTTTTCCTCCATTTTCCTCAACACGTCCATGTATCAGATAAAGCATGCACAGAAGATAAATATTTCACCTTCACACCTAATGTAAAATGTCGTCCTTTTTTGTTGTCTGAAGAATTGCAGTGATTTATTTAAAAACATCCAAAATTTTAACTGAGGGAGACATTAGGAAATATCACCTTTTACCACAGATTCTTTTTCATCCTTCTGTGAAATATTCAGCACAAATATGTATCCGTTCTTTTCGTTGGGAAAAAATACTTTTATGTAAGGTAAAGTGTAATATTTACTATCTTGAGGGTAAACATGTACACACTTTATTGTCATACTAATATTCAATTATAACACAATTGTGTTATAATCATGTGGTCACTACATTAATCAAATGGTAAAAAAAAATATCTGTACAACGCATTTGCAATGTAAAATAAATCTCATTTGTAAACAAAACGACCGTGTTATGTAGATAGTAAATTTTATATTCTACGATTTAAATGAAGAAATTTTCAAACAAGTTATGTTCATTAATTTTATTTTCGTCCTATGTCACTTTAGCTTTGCCACGATAAAATTTGACCTCGTAACATAACAGGTGACGACGGCTTTTGAATGTTTTACTAATTGTCAAAACAAGATCTTAAAAAGCGTAAAAATTAAAATAAACTTTAATTCATGCATCTTAAGATTGCTGGCCATATAAATAATGCAAGAAATTATTTGCGAGATGACGGTGAAATATGAGAAAGGTCATCACGAACTAGCGTTTAAATTAGCAGTTGTTTAAAAAATCAAATAAATCTCCAGGCTTTCATTTCATTAAAATATCTGATGTTAATAATGAGGAGACAGTTCTGAAATCATTTTTCATACCTTTCATTTTTTATTTTATTTCTTGCTCTAAGATTGTCGTAAAAAAATAATTACATCCGTGTAGACAAATATTTTACATTTCTTATGATTTGTTAGATCAAGATATGTAATACAAACATTTTTATTATACATATATGTACAGGAAGTACCTTATGCAAGATGAAATCCCCTTTTTAAAAAAAAAAAAAAAAAAAAAAAAAAACACGAAGTGCCACATTGTATTAGAAAATATGTGTTGATTCATTAACCGCATTCTAAATGATAACTGTCATATTTTTTTTAACCATCATATCGACACAATTTACATATCTTTACAACATACAAGTCCTGGTTGGTTATTTAAAATGCCTGAATCACAGTCCCGACAGACTCAAATCCCTTGACCGACAGTTTGAATTAAGAGTATGGTATTTGCTAAATAGTGATTAGATAAAAGAACAAAATGCAAGTTTGGTACATTATGCTGCCCCTTTCTATTCCTTTCGACAAATAACTAGCCATTGAAATAAAGCCATGCACGTTTTAATTTCCTAAATTGTAAAATTTGTAATTATTAAAATTCGTTATCTTACATTGTTTGCGTTGAGAGACTTTTTCTTTGTATATTTAGTCAAAGAAAATAGTGATTTAAGATTTCCATCATTATTTTTTGAAAGGTAAATTTCAATAATTTAATTATCTGGTTTTGGTAGACAATATAAAATAATAAATTCTCTTTTTATTTCGAAATTTAAAATTTTGCATTTGGACTCAAATTTTTTGCACTCTTATCGGAATTTTTTAACATTAAGGAGATGAATATTTAGCAACAATTTCGTCTTTAAGAAATGGGTTTTCTTTAATGTTCTTATTATCTATTGTTCAATGTAATGAATGTATTCACGTCAAATCTTTTTGTGAATTACTCAGATGGAAAGCTCCAAGGTTAGCGTCCATATTTATATTTTTTTTCAAAATTAATAGTCTTAGATTACAAATTAAGATCCTCGATACGATTAAGCCATCACTCATTCATTATGTCAGCAACTATCCATAGTATGAACACAAATGTACATCGAATTTTAATAATTCTAAAGTAGTTCAAGTACAATGTAGTACATTGTATAGACCCTTTTCCTGTGACATATTTCGTCTAGGAGTTATTCCCCTTAGCCGCCATATTGTAAGGCAACATTCTCAGATCCCTTCATTATTCAACCAAGTTCAATTTGTTTTACTGGTTACTGAGGTAAAGATAATGCTATTTTACTTATGAATATATGTTTGTTAAAGCATCTATTAATTCGTGATTATAAGATTGCGAATATTTTCCTCCATACATTTCTTGCATGCATGTTAAAAATTGGATCCTCAAAGAGGTAAATTCACTACTTTGCCCTACAAGGTGGAGGCTAAGGGGAATAACTCCTAGACAAAATATGTCACAGGAAAAGGGTCTATTATGCAATTTCTAGTTACTCCCCAGTTTAATGGTATACGTCCCAGTGTTAGCCACTTTTTACAGTTATATACAATTAAACGGCATGGACGTCGTAAAATCTCCTTTGTTCTTAACTCAGGTCATTTCCCCTTATCAATTATTTTAAAGAAGCGCTTTACTTCAAAAGAGAGAACAGGAAACGTTGGTGCAGGAAAAAAGATTTCTGTTAAAAGATATTTCTTCATATAACGATTTTCATATATGTCAATATGAAAAAAAAATTGTACATATATAATGTAATTTCTCTCAGTTCTTTCTTTCTTTTAATTATTTCTTTCACAATTTCCTACAAACATCTTGTACTCTATCTATCAACATCTTAGAAAAGAGTCCCTCATTTCCAGTTTATAAGTATATCGAAATAATGATAGCATTTAATAAAGGTTTGAAGCATACTCAGATAGTAGTTAAATTCTTTTCAACTGCTCCCTTAAATTTCTATCACACTATGAGGCCCATGCTGACCTGGATTTTTTTTAGGTTATGTACGAATCCTCAGCAGTATTCTATTAAGGTAAGACGTCTGTTATGGCCTTTTTCGATTCAACTATTTTCAATAAAAATTCTAAAAATAAAAATTTGCCTGAACTGAATTTTCGATAAACTCAAAAAAATTAGACAACGTGAAGTTATTGCTTGTGATTGATAATCCAAAAATATAACATTAAAAATCGGTGTGTATGAAACCAGAAGTCTCTGTCGAGACTGTAGCTCTACTGGTATGTACTTATCAAAAACCATTGCACTATTTTATGTATCTTTGTGTAGTCTACTTGTGTGCCAACTTATTTTGAAATCAAACTAGAACTGTAGAAGAAGTAGCGTTTTTAAGGAATTTCACAGAAAATTCTATTGTTAGTAACCATGGCAACATCGTTCATCGAAATTAAAAACCGATGCACTATTCTATGTATCTTCGTGTAGTCTACTTGTGTGCCAACTTATTTTGAAATCAAACTAGAACTGTAGAAGGAGTAGGGTTTTTAAGGAATTTCACAGAAAATTCTATTTTTAGTAACCATGGTAACACCGTTCATCGAAATCAGAAACTGATGCAATATTCTATGTATCTTAGGGTAGTCTACTTGTGTGCCAAGTTATACTAAAATCAGACCAAAACTGTAGAAGGAGTAGCGTTTTTAAAGAATTTCACAGAAAATTCTATTTTTAGTAACCATGGCAACACCGTTCATCGAAATCAAAAACCGATGCACTATTCTATGTATCTTAGTGTAGTCTACTTTTGTGCCATGTTATATTGAAATCACACCAAAACTGTAGAAGTAGCGTTTTTAAGGAATTTCACAAAAAATTCTATTTTTAGTAACCATGGCAAGATCGTTCATCGAAATTAAAAACCGATGCACTATTCTATGTATCTTTGTGTAGTCTACTTGTGTGCCAACTTATTTTGAAATCAAACTAGAACTGTAGAAGGAGTAGCGTTAAGGAATTTCACAGAAAATTCTATTTATAGTAACCATGGCAACACTGTTCATCAAAATTAAACATAGGTAATCAAAGATTACGAAGCTCACCTCGACGAATGTTATCAGTTTAAGTAATGCAAATCTCACATATTTTCATATTTTCTTAATATTTAGCATTCATCCCAACAACAATATTCTTGAAAGTTGTGTTTAACCCCTTACATGGCATATACACACTTCTAAGCCTGTAGCGTGAAAAATATGTATATGTATAGTGTAAACAAATATTCATAACTGTTAATATTGCATATATCAAGGTCTTCAAGTTCATTCGGATTGATCTGTTCCCAAAACTTTAACCAAGTCTCTTGTATGGAAAATATAGGTCAGATCCAGCATCCGAAGCAAGTCTGATAGTGTCCATCCTTAGATGCATCATCCATGCAAGTTTGGCTAACCTAGGGCTTATAGTTACTTGGGAATGAAAATGTAGGTCAGATCCAGCATCCAAAGCAAGTCTGGTAGTGTCCATCCCTAGATACATCATTAATGCAAGTTTAGTTTAGCTAGGGCTTATAGATACTTGGGAATGTAAATATAGGTCAGATCCAGCATCCGAAGCTAGTCTGGTAATGTCCATCCCTAGATGCATCATCCATGCAAGTTTGGTCCAAATAGGGCTTATAGTTACTTGGGAATGAGAATGTAGGTCAGATTTAGCATCCAAAGCAAGTCTGGTAGTGTACATCCCTAGATGCATCATCCATGCAAGTTTGGTCCAAATAGGGCTCATAGTTCCTGTGGAATGGACCTGCTCCAAAAACTTTAACCTGGTCACTCATCTGGAAAATGTAGGTCAGATCCAGCATCCGAAGCAAGTTTGGTAGTGTACATCCCTAGATGCATCATCCATGCAAGTTTGGTTCGAGTAGGGCTTATAGTTCCTTGGGAATGGACCTGCTCCAAAAACTTTAACCTGGTCACTCATCTGGAAAATGTAGGTCAGATCCAGCATCCGAAGCAAGTTTGGTAGTGTACATCCCTAGATGCATCATCCATGCCAGTTTGTTTCGAGTAGGGCTTATAGTTCCTTGGGAATGGACCTGCTCCAAAAACTTTAACCTGGTCACTCATCTGGAAAATGTAGGTCAGATCCAGCATCCGAAGCAAGTCTTGTAGTGTACATCCCTATATGCATCATCCATGCAAGTTTGGTTTAGGTAGGGCTTATAGTTACTTGGGAATGGACTTGCTCCTAAAACTTTAACCTGGGACGCCGACGCCAACGCCGGGGGTATAGCATAAGCTCATCTCGACTTCGTCGAGGTGAGCTAAAAACCGATGCACTATTCTATGTATCTTAGTGTAGCCTACTTGTGTGCCAAGTTATATTGAAATCAGACCAAAACTGTAGAAGGAGTAGCGTTTTTAAGGAATTTCACAGAAAATTCTATTTTTAGTAACCATGGTAACACCGTTCATCGAAATCAGAAACTGATGCAATATTCTATGTATCTTAGGGTAGTCTACTTGTGTGCCAACTTATTTTGAAATCAAACTAGAACTGTAGAAGGAGTAGGGTTTACAGACAGACGGACAGACAGACGGACAGACAGACAGACAGACAGACGGACGGACGCCGGACGCATTACTATCGCATAAGCTCTTCTGGTCTCTGACCAGTAGAGCTAAAAAAAATCGAAACGATGGAAACTATTAAAAGTCAAGTCATCTTATGGGATTTAATAAATCGATTATTTGCAAATGTACTCATTAATCTGTCTCGTACAAAAAATATAAAAGCTATACGTGTATAATTATTATCTCGATCCCATCCAATTAAAAGACTCTACATATACCTCAGTGATTGTAAAATTTAAAAGACAAATCAATAATGAAGTACCTCAGTGGGAGAATTATTTGCCTGTTTAGTATTGGGTTTGTTTTATTTCATTTTTTAAACAAAATTTTGGAGTTAAAACTGACGATGCACTCAATCGCATCTAATGGCTCTGCAGAGTTTTTCTGAAAGACTTACATTTAACATGTAGCTTATTACGTTGATTTGTTAAATAATTAAAAGATAATAGTATGTCGTGTTATGATTTGTCGGTTTTTATTTTGTAACGTTTGGTACAAAAACTAATCAAAAACACAAAACACTCCCAAGAGACTAGTAAGAATTTCTTTTTTTTTCAATGATTTTGTGAACGTTGAAACATAAAAAAATATTCATTTTCAATACTGCAAGCATAAAAAAGAGAGACATAAGACCACACTTGGTTTGATACGGAGCACCCCCTTAATAGTTTTTACCACAAGGTACCTAACTCATTTTCAGACCCCCAATTCAAGCTCGTATTTTGAATATATATCAATTATTATCCTACTTTAAAATGACATCTTTCGCTGAAAGAGATTTTGTTTTGTCAGTTAAATTGTTTCAGACGTCTACGGACTTTATAATTTAGAAATCGTTTGCATCATTTTGATGAAAGGAGTTCAAAATTGGGCCTCGTTTTTTGTTTGTATTAATATTTAATAAAGCGATAAACTTAGCTTATAAGCGAATACTTTGAAGATGGTGAGAAAAATGTACAGCAAAGGGAAGCCTTTTAGTCATATGTCAATCAAAAATCTACACTTCGTTTCATGAACGATATAAAAGACAGTTCGTGATATTGAAGTTCGATCTGAGACAGACATCAGAGTATTGATTATAGGATCAAACAAATTATTATCAGAACCTTAATTGAAGGTATAAAATACTCATTAGTGAACTTTTGCATGCACTCAACAATAGTGATTAAGCATAAATGAGAAACGTATAGTACGTATAAGTTAAACTTTATTGACAGACTACTCAATTTTCCGTTCGATGTGACAATAAAAGTTTATTGCAAATATTTGAGTAAGAATAGATACATGGTTAACAACAAGGAAATATACAAAAGAAAACAACCGTATCTTTTATACTGAGTACCGTATTCTAAGCAATGCAGCAGAGAAAGGGCCATTTTCTTGACAAGAAATCCAGATATCTAAGGATTTGTATTTTTGTAAAGAAAGTGTTACAATAGAATCCTTTAACTGCAACGTCTTTTCTTACTTAGAAGTCAATTTGTTTCGAAGAATGGAGGCGTGAAAGGCGAGGCGTGAAATCCCCCGCTCTGAGACAAGACATTTCTCAATTCTAAAAGTTAAATTTTTCAAAATTATATTGTTTATATCATCTTTTACACATTTCATTCTGTGTTCCATTGTTTTAATTTGTATTAAGGTCAGACGAAATGTTCCTCAAATATATGTTTTGTATCTCTTGATATTATATAAAAAAAATATTCATATCTGTCATTTTCTTCTGATTTCTACATTGTTTTCAAAATGTTTTTAAATATATAAAGTACACAAAAATTGTGTTATAGGCCATTTAGAAAATTACTCATAAGGGCTATAAGAAATATGACCTTATGGTATCTTGGCCAAATGCCTGGTAAGGTACCCTAATTTTTTGTTAGGAAACGTGTTTAAATGATATTTTCTTAGGAAAGAAATATATCTTTGAGGAACGTGTCGTCTAACCTTAATAATTTATTTTTCACTCATGTTTTTAATATATGTGAAAACAAAAAAGAAAGATTCAAACTCTCTCCATAGCGCAGGGTTTGGTCCAAGACCGACCACTTTAACCACTACGCTACGACGTATATGCATTATCGACGTTTGTTAGTGTGATTTAAACGAACGGGTTTGTTGAAACGAACATTTTTTCAGAAATTTTCGATTTTCATATAGAATGGGTTCATATTCCATTTTTTTTTTGGACAAATGAAATAGATACCACTTTTACGTTTCAACCATTTAAGCGTTAACGAAAAATGGAGACTTGACCCATTCATGTTCAAAATTCATTTTTTACATAGCTCTAGTAAACCTATTTTCCACTGAATATGCTTAACTGTCAACGTTGAAATAAAGATTATAAAATAATAAGTCCTTCAGTAAAATAAAATGATAAAATGTTTTGAAGATGACATTACTGAGAACATGATTTCAGAAAAAAAAAACTTTTCTGTGAATTTTGAATATTGAGAAATATTTTGTCTCAGAGCGGGGGATTATGCATGCCTTATACGCCCTCTTCTTTTAAAAAAAAATAAATAAAAAAACCCACAAATTATAAGCTCTAGAGAATCATAACGTGTATTTAGCGAGGTCTTATCATCATTCTTGTCTCGGTAATACCCAGTCCATCCATTAGATCGGGTGACCAGGGCTCCCGCCAGTTCACCGAGGCCCAGGGCCCGTTCAGGAAAGCCCGGTGGCACGAACTGAACCACCAACCTCCTGCCATGATGTCGGCGCAGCGCCTGCTACCGGAAGTATCCTTGTCTAGGTCCG
Organism: Saccostrea cuccullata; assembly: GCF_032062105.1. Taxonomy (NCBI): domain Eukaryota; kingdom Metazoa; phylum Mollusca; class Bivalvia; order Ostreida; family Ostreidae; genus Saccostrea; species Saccostrea cuccullata. The sequence continues at coordinate 4,440 of NW_026925342.1, read as the reverse complement.
GGGTTGAGAATGGCATACCATTGTGTGATCGGTCTGTATTTATCATTTTATCTCCTGTTTCAACAGAACCAAATAATTATTACTGGTTGAATGGATACTTGCATTTACAAATGTCTTGTAATTTAAAACTAGTTATGAGACAACGTATATGTATTTGAATCCTTAATTGGAAATCGGGCTCTCAGGAGATTCGTTTTATAAGATAAATTCTAATGTCTTTAAAATTTAATATATATTAACATAACGTACCCCTTTTACATTTCAATTCCCTTTTACCGCCTAGAGCAAGCCAATATGCGTTAAAAAGTTTTATTTCTGGGCATCACCATGCATAATCTCTTATTTGTCCCAAACTGATGAAACCGGAAGGAACTTTAGTTTTTCACCGAGTTTGTCCTCCGTCCCACTTAGTTTTTTTTCCGCATTTTTTTCTTAACGCTTTTCTAAAAATATTGAGCTGATTTTTGGTTTGGTATTTGAGTTTTTCTTGATGAGTAACAGATCAAGTTTGCATTTTGTTCCGCTACAGTTATTTTTTTTACAGAATTATTATTAAGAATTTTTAATTTTAAATGGGAACTAGATTACGAATTTTCAGAGACTAGTTTTGCTAATGCAATGCTCTCCGAATGATCTTTTTTAATCAGATTCGCAAGGTGGATCCTTGAAATACGCGTGTCGCTACCCAGAGTGCCATTTAAAAGGCTTGTCCCTACAAAGAGTGCGTGATCCTACCCAGAGTGTCTGTGAAATAGGCCTGTCCCTACCTAGAGTGTCTGTGAAATAGGCCTGTCCCTACCTAGAGTGTCTGTGAAATAGGCCTGTCCCTACCTAGAGTGTCTGTGAAATAGGCCTGTCCCTACCTAGAGTGTCTGTGAAATAGGCCTGTCCCTACCTAGAGTGCCTGTGACAGGTCCGGCTATGAAGAGTCTATAGTTGTCGTTTTCATCCGATACAGAGAACTCGTTATACACCGCGTACTTTGTAACGCCATAATTAGTTAGGAGTATGTACAAAGATGGCCGATCTTTCGTAAGCTGGTGAATTGCGTCATTTCCTGTAAGGAAAATATATATTTTTAAATCGATTTTTGAAATTATTTTATTTCTTTTATTTTCTAAAAGAATGATTCTGAATAGAGTGAAAAACTATTAACGCCATCACTAGAATCCGGAGTTCACTTGCACTTGGCATCCAGAGCTGCTTTGAATGACATTACATACTAGTATTTCACATTCAAATGTATTTGTGAAAAAGAATTAAATAATTTTCTGAACTCAAAACTTGTCCGTTACATTCAAGAGTTATTTTTCGTTCCTTTCGACTTATCCTACTTTGTTAAAAAATCAGATAGTTCTACATGACAACAATGCAGACACGAATAAGGAAAGATTATAATTTTCACAGGAAGAAACAAGACCTTTCAGTTAAAACTGAAAGGCGGCTTTCAGTAACTTTTCAGTGGCCATTCAGCCACTGAATGGCACATACATTTCAGTGACCTTTCAGTTGCCTTTCAGTCACATTTCAGATACCTTTCAGTCACCATTCAGCGGACACATTTCCGTCAACTTTCAGTGGCCTTTCCATCAACTTTCAGTGACCTTTCCATCAACTTTCAGTGACCTTTCCGTCGTCTTTCAGTGACCTTTCCGTCGACTTTCAGTGACCTTGCTGTCGTCTTTCAGTGACCATTCCGTCGACTTTCAGTGACCTTTCTGTCGTCTTTCAGTGACCTTTCAGTGATATTTAAGTCTCAATTTACCAATTTTTCACTAGCGTATTATTTTATAATCCGATATTTTTCCTTAACAAGGAAGCAATATTTTGAATAAAGATTTATTATTCAATCTTAATTGTGTTTTTTTTTTTACTTATCGTGATCAAATTCGGGTACCTTAAAATATGTCTAAGTAATTATTATTTTTAATTACAAGAATAAATAAATCGTTTATACATGCCTCTCGTAGAAAAAAAATACATAGGAGATTTTAGCTTTCTAAATGATATTGCTATAATAAAATCATTCTACTAACTTTCTAGATAGAGAATTTACAACGATCTTAAATCTTTGACACAGGAACAGGTGCCCGTCTCTGAAAATTGTCATCATCCCGATAGAAGATGTGTAATTAATTAGCATGTCCCCAAAATAAAATATGTGAGACCTATTTAAAAATGATTTTTAATTTTCTAGTTACATTTAGAAAACAAAAATTCCTCAAGTGATAAAAAATGATGATCCGATAACCGATTCAAAATTTAAATAAATGCATAACATTCTATAGTGCTTATACGTGTATTTTTTCATGGAAATATATAGTTGTGATTGATGAGACAGAATTTATATTATTTAAACCATTTCTGGAAGTTCGCAAGTATTACTGATCAATTTCGTTTCTTAATTATGTCATTGTCAAAACTGCAGGATATTTAGTTTTTGAAAGACATTATTTTAAATTCATTTTTAATTACAAGAATAAATAAATCGTTTATACATGCCTCTTGTAGAAAAAAAATATATAGGAGATTTTAGCTTTCTAAATGATATTGCTTTAATAAAATCATTCTACTAAGTTTGTAGATAGAGAATTTACAACGATCTTAAATCTTTGACACAGGAACAGGTGCCCGTCTCTGATAATTGTCATCATCCCGATAGGAGATGTGTAATTAATTAGCATGTCCCCAAAATCCGCGCAACTAACATAGAATATACAAAAGATATACAAGATATATACACATCGCAGCTCCTCGAAACAACAGGTGAACTGATTGTTCCATCGATTTTTATAAATTAATTGATTTTAAATCCTCATTTCTCAACAAGAAGTCGTAGTGCAATTGATAAGGTCGCGGACACCTAAGCAGGAGACCAGGGTTCGATTCTGGGCATGGGAGCAATTTTTTTTCTTGTATTAATTTTTTTCCTATTTTTTTTTTATTCGGAATTAGATACATTTAATGCTATTATACCAGGAAAAAGTGAAATAAAATTTTTAGGTAAAAAAATAAGCCGATTATTCAATAAAAAGATTCAACTGAATGATCACGGAAAGGTCACTGAAATGTATGTGCCATTCAGTAGACTGAATGGTAACTGAATGATCACGGAAAGGTCACGGGAAAGGGTCTTTTCAGTGACCTTTCAGTGACCATTCAGTGGCCATTCAGCCACCATTCAGTCGACTGAATGGTGGATTTTCATCCTGTGTTTTTTCCAGAAATAACATGTTTGTTGACAGGATATGAAGGATAACAATAATAAATATAGTGTCCTAAAATGGGAGAAAAAAATTTGAGTCTGGCCATTTCTGGTCAGCAGGTGAGAAGAGGGAAACCAAACAATTGTTTAAAGAAAGCCTTACAATCTTACCAATCCAGTAATCCATTTGTGGGATTCCGAACCCGACCTTGTAATCATGCCAATTCCGGGTGAAGTTAACAGATCCAGTTTTTCGCAATTGAATAGCCTTTTAAAATATATAAACATGAAAAACTTTAATAACTCAGAATAAAAAAATTAAAGAATTAATGTTTCATTTTCATGTTGTTTTTACATTTAGTACCAGCAAATATGAGTAAAGAAAATTAAATACTTGTATCTTTTTTTTTATCTTACTGTCCACCCTCCGGCATTGGTCTCCATATCACAAAAGACCTTCACAGCACGGCAGACAGGGTTGTGGGTCTCCCAGGGGTATACAGTGTACACACCAGACGTTCTCTGTCCTCTGTCGTACAGCTCTTTACAGTCATTAGGCTGATCTGTAAGGATAATTCAAATATGAACAATCGTGTTTCACACTAATTATGTTGTTATTTTCATATATTACATAATATATACTAGTTCCGTTTTTTCCCAAACCATTACAAGTTGCACACGGAGGATGTTACCTTTCAGCGAAGGATGTTCGCTCCCCAATGGCACCTGATCCCACCTATGATGTTTTAGAGGTCCGTGTTTGCTCTCCCCCTGATTTGTATTGAGGTAAAACATTGTTCGCTATCTCTACATTAAGGTATAATATAATGTATCACGTATAATCAGTCTGACTAAAGCCAGCCCCTACTATATCACTTCGTTAGTAGGGTCTGAAGAACTCTCATAAGGGTCAATCTCTGAGTGAACTTTGAGTCTGCATATTCATAAGAAAATATTGACCAATCAGATAACACGTATTAGAAAACGGTCGGTATTAGAAGGAAAATGGCGGATTATCAACGTGCTTTCCATGTCGTCTTGAAAGAAACAAAAATAAACAGTCTTAAAGAAAAACAAGTCGAAATATTGGAGACTATTCTGAATAATAACAATTGCCTCGCTATTTTACCTACCGGATATGGAAAATCTCTCCCATATCAACTTTATTTACCAGTAATTCGGGCTCTTGGTGATGATTGGAGTAAAAAGAAGAACAGTAAAGTCATAGTTTGTTG
>NW_026925341.1:0-26622 GCF_032062105.1 Saccostrea cuccullata | reverse complement strand
GCTGTAAACAAAAAAATACACCAAAGAACAATCTCTCTGTACCATGGTATTTATCACTGATTGTAAATGAAACAGAAAGAAATATGATATACCACTGAAAAATCTCTCTGTACCATGGTATTAATAACTGGCTTTAATAAAAACACTTCATCCGTTCAGTGTCCTTACCTTTGACCAACATTCTACCAAAGTAATCTATAGCAGGTTCTTCTTCCGAGAACTGGAAAGGTGTGGCATCATGACAGAGTCCGTGGAGGGCTGCAGACTTCCCTGCCATGCTCTCTATCATCATTCCTGTCGACAAAGCAATAAGGATTATACTAAGAGGCAGTAACTATAAAGCACATTATTTTGACAGGTCAAAAACAATTTTTCATGTGCATTCTCTTCAGATGCAAAAATAGCAAATTTGCACGTAACAGTTGATAATGATGTCATGTATTTTCAAATTTTACAAATACAATTTAACAACAATAAAGTCGTGCCTAAAACGAGTCCGAGTAGTTCCTTACCTATCGTCATTCTGGAGGGATAGCCGTGGGGATTAAATAAGATGTCAGGGGTCATCCCACTCTCTGTAAATGGCATGTTTTCTGCTGGCCACATCATACTGAGGGTATTAATAATAACATTTCTTATAACTTCGATGTTTTGATATGCAAAGTTTAAACAGTTCAGAATATAATTAAAATCACATAGAATATTAAATTTGTATACATTATTATAAATCAACTATATTTTTGCTTGTATTGACCTTTAAAATTTTGAAGTGATATGTTACAAGAATATCTTAACAACAGAAAAAGAGAAGTTTGATTTTATTGCAAAACAAACCATGTTATAGGTATTTTATTATGTAAGGTAAATTTTAAAAATGTTGCAAAAAATGAAGTATTTTGATTTATGTAAATATCCATAAAGAAATAACTTCAATGTATTTTAAACATTAAAAGGTTTTCTCCAACTACGTACCTACAGATTCCTTTCTGTCCGTGTCGACTGGAGAATTTGTCTCCTATGATGGGGTTTCTCTGTAAGGAAATAATCATGCTGGATCTTATCTTCTGTCTCAAAATTCTGATTGTTACGGAGGAAATTACTTAGCTCTAAAGTAAAACTTTTCTGCCTTTGTTACACTTACACATTTATGTGCATTTTAATGACTGTACAAACATTAACTGAGACTGGTCAAATAACTCAATTCTTCTGTATTCATTTAAATTGCCAACTGTAGAATTATATGCTGGTTGTGAAGAGACTTTGTGGTTGGCTGATAGTAAAAAACAGCTTCTAACATCCCTGAGAAATACAGCTTACATTAGAGTTATTGTCATAGTAACAGTGTGACCTCACCTTGATTCTGAGAAGGACACAGACTTTACAGAGCTCCTGTGTCCCCGTGTTGTCCCCCAGGGCCTTGATCTGCTGGACGTAGGCTGGTTCATCTGACATATAATTCTGTGTACGAGACTGGCCAGTCTGTATGTTGATTACACTAAAACAAATAGAGGTCTCTGGTGAGACTGTAGCCCTACAGGCTTTTCCTTAAAGGACTATTATCACCTTAGTTTGAACTTTCAGTACGGCTTTGCATTCTCGGCCCTACATAATGGCAAATATTAGTAGATTCTCATTGTTTAAGAAATTAATAACATCAGGAACTTTAAATTGTCGTTGACAACGATGAGACGACTTATGCCCCACCTCTGTGCCATGAAAGAACTTTTAATTGGCTATTTTACTACACCAGTTGACATTCGGCCGAATTTCTATCCTATGTATATTTCAACACTGAATGGAAAGCTGTGTAAATTTCAGAAGCTAATTAGGTAACGTCAAGTGCCACGCCTTATTGAAAGTCCAAACTAAACTGATAATGGTCCTAATAGAAGAAGTTAATACTTACTTTTGGTAAAACATCACAGAATAATGTAACCAATTGTTTTAGCAAATTTGTAGCTAGTTCTAATATTGAACTGATAGATATTAGGTCTTTTTGAGGAGTAGCTTTTTAAAAAAAAATCTTTAAAAAATTTAATTATTCTGAATCATCTATCAAAAGACTGATACCAATTAAAATGACTTTATTATATCCTAATTAACATTGACCTGTAGAATGGGTCCCCCTTCTGTAGGTAGGTTCCTAAGTGAGGTAGACCCTCCTTTGTCAAGCTCCCCCCTAAAAAATGGCTGTTATCAGGAAGACAACCAAACACCTCTAAGGGGCGGCCATGATTTCTATCTCCCTTGCTACAGAGGTCTATGATCTGCAATAAAAAATGGACTGGTGAGTTACAGACTATAGTTAATACACAAGGCAAATTAATCTTTGTGCTCAACATTCATGAAGGCAATATTTACCAAATATTTTGAGTACACTCCAAATAATGTCCTGCATTTTGTTTACATTTAATTTTTTCAACCTAAGTGTTTTATAAAGACTGTAATCAAGACACTGTAATACAAGACCTACATACTTGTATTTAAAATAAGGCTTACTTGTGATTTATATACACTCGCATGTGCAAAGCCTCGCTCAAATGAAGATTTATTTAGAATCATGGCATCCTCCATATCATATCCCTAAAAATATAGTATAGAATTAATAAACAAGCTAACTATTTAAATTATACAAACTTGTATTTCAACAAGAAAATTAAATGAGATCTCTCTTCCATGTTTTCTGTGTATGCCTAACTCGTCTCACTCTTGTTTGACATGTCTAATTCATCTCCATCTTGTCTGATAAATTTCGAGCTAATTTCAAAAATCAAATATGATGGAAGTTGTTGAAAGTATCTTAAGACATTATGCATAAATGTATGGGGAAAAAAGTTGAATCTTAATTCTCAAAAACAGTTCTTTGCATATATCATCACATTGTCTTGTACTTACAGTATAGGACATGACAGCCACTATAGCGTTGGTGCCCAGTGGATAGTTGTCCATATTGTAGTGGTCGTACATGACTGGCCGCACCACGGGAGACTGAGGAGTCTGAAGTCTGTACAGCTTATTGTCTGAGCGATGGTCCAGCGCATGAAGGGGGGTGCCCATAGTCTGCTTACCCATCTTACAAGAGAAAAGTTTTGAAATAAATGACCTGCTGCATCTATTGTACAATGGTTTTAATTTGTATGAGTAAATGTGGGTAATTTATTTGTTTTTACCCATCTAGAAGAGAACATTATTTGTTATTTTACCAGACTCTGATACACATATTCCAGCATAGGGATGTGTGATTTCATTGGTATATCACATTTTTTGTTGCGTGATACGTATCGTGATACGGAGACCTAAATACCAGTATTTAGGTACATATTATAAAGTCCAGAAATTATCATTTATTTGTTCAATCTTTCAAATTACAATTATAGAAAGTCTAAAAAATGTTGTAAAAGGTGAAAAGAATGACATCTTACCATCCAACATGATTAATTTTATGGACATTAAAATTTCAAAGAAGTTAAATTTGGTTTTTCTGACATATTTTTAAGAAAAATAATGACAATTCATTAAAAATCATTGTAAAAATTGCTTGTAAAAATATCATGATATTATCGTTATATTTTGGGGAAAAATCGTGATATATCACGATACGAAATTTTTGGAGATACTCATCCCTATTCCAGCATAAGGATCTGGTTGAAGTCTGAGAATGGGGTTACCCAGATATATGCTAGTTTTTACCTGACATTGATACATGTTTCTAGGGCTCTGGTTAAAGTCTGAGAATGGAGTAAACTGTGCTACGGTAGACAGCATGGCCACTTGACTCAGCTCCCTGTGGGTTGTTACCTACAAATGTGTGAAATGAAATCTGACGTGTGCAGATATCTGAAGGACAATTAAAGTCCTATTTCTGTTTGAATTTCATCATTTACTTCAACATGCACACTTTTGAAAACTTACCCCTTGTTTGGCCTCTTCTGGGGTAATACAGATATCCATGTACACCTGTTCAAATGTCCCTATCCACTCTTTACTGTCTGTTGCGAGGTTCCACACAGGGCGAATCATTCGGGCAGTGCTGGTAAAGATGTACAAACCTGGGAACTGGCTGGCAAACTTTGTTTTGGGGACCAGGCAAATCTCAGACATTGGAGGGATCTGGAAAAGGATTAAAAACTAAAGGTCTGGCATCAGGATCAGAAAGCAATCTACAGTCCCAAATTCCTTTTTTTTTAATTTTAAAAAGATTATTTATTTCAAAAACACCTATCATTTAAAATTGTACAACATGAAAGCAATGGAAATTTTCAACTCCTTTAAACCCCTTCTGTTTTTCAAATGCTATTTAAGATTGATTGTGAAACTGACCCTGTTTAGACCTTTGACCTTCATGAACCTGAGCCTCTTTTCCACATTCTGTGCAATATCTTCTTGAATGTATCCCAGAATCCTCCCATCTAGGAATACTGTAAAGCACTGAGACATATGTCCCATTGTTGGAGCATGACATGGGGTTGTTCCCAGAGAGAATAAAAGGTCAGCTACATGTGAATTACTATAATGTGTGGTAACAGCCTACCAAAACAAAGATCAAGTAATTCAAACAAATATTGCAAAATGAAATTGACTTTCTCTCTAGCATTTTGACTTTAAAAAGTTTTTTTGTTGGCCGATAGTAACATATTGAAAAATTTTTTTATGTAAAGTAAATGAAATAGAGACTGACCCCAGCTAGGGCTGTGAGATGGTTCAGCAGACCACAGGGACTACCATCTGGAGTGTGTACAGGACAAAGGAAGCCTGCAATGGTCAAAGTTTAAATACAACAGGAAACAGTTGTAGAAACTTTAAAATCAGTTCAAGTTATCCATGGTATTTGAGATATTGAAGCACTGTGCTCCCTACCCCAAGCCTCTGGGAGAAGTTTACGAACGGCTGTTGTTCTCATCTCACTGAAGAACGACCCTCTGTGTACACAGCGGAAATGTGAAATGTACCTGAAGAAGTTCAGCTTGTCTGCCACCACAGTCAAACCAGTGGCCTGAAAAAAAACCAAGAAAATAGCAGTAGTCTCTAACTTGCCATATTTCTGCTCTAATAAATCACAGAGTCTAAATATACTGCTCACCATCCCCCAACCCCCACCCCCCTATGTTAATTAAATTTTTAATGAACTTACTTGCATCAAACCAAGTCCACTCTTGGAAATAATTGAGCCACTTGCCATAAAATATTCCATTGCCTTGGTTATATTTACTGTGTGTCTTAAAGCATCATTCATGGTCACTGAAATGATAAGAAGTTCAGAATTCAATTAATTTGGTATATTTGTCTTCTTTTTCCTCTCAACTAACAAACCTGCATTGTTGATCATTTTTCAAATCCTATCAGATATCTATATATTCACATTCAGTTAATATAAGATATTTCTGTCAGACAACTCAATACTTACATTCCTTCATGAGATATTTCTGTCAGACAACTCAATACTCACATTCGGTTATGAGATATTTCTGTTAGACATCTTAATATTCATATTCAGGTTTGAGATATTTCTGCCACACTCCTCAATACTTACATTCAGTTAAGAGATATTCCCGCTCTTTGTAATTTTTGGCATTTCTTTCAATTGAATTTTTGACTGACACCATCCAATCATGCAACTTTTCCTGAAAAGTGAGTGTAATTTGTTGTCATCAACATTGTCAAAATGAAATCATGTCCCTAAAAAGCAGGGTGTCTACTGACAACTCTAATGAGAGGTTCCCAAGAGAAAATCATTCAGTTATTGTGCTTCTAAAATTTCTAAAATTGGACAGACAATCAAAATAAAATCACATTTCTGCTATGGTAATACACATGGAAGGTGAAACTACTTGTATTTCATTTTTTAATGACATTACATAAATTCTTGCATCTGATAAGAAGTACAAGAGTATATATATATTTTTTTTATGTTTATATCCTGGCTGGTAAAAATGTTTCTACAATTTATGTGATATTTTTAAATGTACATGTACTTAAAAGTCATTTTTCGTTACTGTATTTTTTTTTTTGGCATTTCTCTGTTTACTGTATGGCTAGTCATGTTTAAAAAAGGGACTTTGAACAATTCTCCTGAATTTCAACATGTGCATTTCTCTGTTTCTGTTTATTCTCATATCAGTACTGTTCTCAGAAAGGTTGCTCAATTACATTCTATTCCACTCTACTTTCTGCTCTGGTGATGAAACTTAGTGGTTTTCAATTTTTCAATCACCAAAGTTAAAACAACGTCAATTTGATTTCCTTATATTTATCCTTACCAACTATAATTTTCAAAACTTTTCGTACATTTGATTTACAAAGAGCAGTCAAAGAAGTCTGTTAATGTTCTCCCGTTACTTACCTTAAGGATCATCCCATACAACTGACCCCCCAGTAAGAGCTCCTGGAACATTGGATTGTCAGCGCTCTCTGCTGCACACTCCCCTTTAGCAAAGGCAAACAGTTTTCTGGTCATATATCTACAGAAAAGGAAGTCCAAAAAATAGAGTGCAAATAATTTCTGAACTAGTCAAAATACTAATAACCCCTTAACTAGTGAAAATCCAAAAAGCTTTCTGGTTATATAATCTGTATCTTAAGAGAATTTTAAAATGTATCAAATTAAAAACACTTATTAAATTATTTTTAAAACAGACAAAAAGAACTCAATGAAATAGCTTAATAGTTATGTATCTATCAAAAACATGAGCCACATAAGAGGTTTTTTAAAAAAAAAATGATTTGTACATGTTTGTTGTTCTCTAAAAAGTTTGAAAGAAAAGAACTAAATGCTATAAAGAAGACACTGATTTGGTAAAATTCACATGAATTCTTGTTAAGTCAAAGTATTCCACTGCTTGCAGACTTACATTAAAAGATTAAACTTGTCCACATTGTTTTCTAGATGTACACATACGCTTTGTCTACAAAAGAAATCAAGTAATGAAAGCAAGAAAACTTAAGACTAAAAGACACTAACATACAGTATCAACATTTTTTGTCAGGCTACTGTAGATTCCTCATATTTCGCGAGTACTTTTTATCGCGAATGGGCTCTTCAACAGCAAGTCGCAAGAATAAGAATTTTCACGAATGGACGGTTTGTCGAAGTTTTAACATACATTTCAGCACCATAAAAATAAAGGCGAATAATTAAATTTTGTGTTTGGTGCTTCTTGCGAAATTACGCAATAATTAATTCCACGCGTATATTTAGGAATCTACAGTATTTACTTATAATAATGAAATTACATTAGCACTAAGAACTCACTTGAGCATGTACTCCCCTACTTCCTCATCTGAGTACCACTCAGGCAGACTGAGTTTGACTCTGAATAACTCCCCTATGTATTTCAGTACTGTTTTCTGTGTGGTCAGATTTTCTGATAGAGCATGTCGCAACATGGCTATCACACAACTGTGTATGAAAAAGAACATTAGTATTTATTTGCCAAAATAGATTTGTATAGTCTTAAAGTGACATCACAATTGTCTTTCTGAACCTCTGCATAGGCCAATGTAATTAATGGGAGTCCTTAACCTAGTTGCATACTTTATATATTTATTTTCCCAGTGTAACAAGAAATACACTTTCTCCTCTTACCCTTTGTAAAATGAGTCTTGTTCTTTATCCCTGGTCAGTTGGTCGTAAATAAATTTATCTGTCACATTGTGTAGACCCTACAAATTTATAGAATTATAGCATTTCTGTTTCTAGGCAACTTAAATGTACTGTCAAAGACTGCAATATTATCGTTAAAAATATCCATCAACATAACTCCAACCATTCCCATGACTGAATAAAGTGCGCATAATGTGTTTACAAGTATACTTATTGATATTGATTTGTCTTCAGATCTAGATCTGCTAATATCTTCAATGTTTACTTTTATGAAACATTTTTTTTACTCAAAGCTATCAAATTTGACCTACTTAGAAACTATTCTTGAAGTTTTTAGTGAACCTATTACCTTAAGGATAATTATGACTGGTACAAAGAACATTTCTTTAAGGTGACTAAAACACAGCGTGGCCATTCCATTGGACAGGTAGTGTAGGACATTATTCTACAATAAAAATAAAGCTTTAAATGGAACACATAATCTCATTCATTATTATAACAGTAACTTGATCCGAAGTGCCGTATCACGTCGAGTAGACAGGTGCGGATCATTAGATCTAACGAGACACAAAGCGCCGAGTTTGATCTGATGATCTGCGTCTGTCAACGAGACGTGATACGGCTCTATGGATCAAGTTACTAATATAATGATAAATTTATTATATACCCCCTTATAACAAGCCAAATATAGCAAAATAAAAACTTAAAGATCAATTGGGTAATATTTATCCATAAAACAAAGCATAATAACAAGGGACTTTCTAACGCACAAGAAAAATAACGTCATGTTTCTGTGTACTACATCATCAGTTTCAAAGAGTGGTGATATGGATTCAGAAAACTACAGTGTGGTGATCCGGAAAGTCGGATCACGATGTCACATGATAGCGTAAAATCAACAGTAAGATTGAGTGATACACATTAGGTATATAATAAAGTAAAGAGTTTGAGATTTACATATGAATGGCAGGTCCTCCCCCCTCCTCATGACCTTAACCCCCACCCACCACTCCTACTGTTGTCCCAACCTCCCTATTTTTTACCTTACCACTACCTGTTTTTCCTTGTTTTTGACCTCACCCCCAAAATGTTTTCTCACTCCTCCCTCTTTTGAGCCTCCACTCCCCTCTCCAATGTTGTCTAACCCCTCCCTGTTTTTGACCTTACCACTCCAATGCTGTCCCAACCTCCCTATTTTTGACCTTACCAGTACCTGTTTTTTCCCTTGTTTTTAACCCTCACTCCCCAAATGTTTTCTCACTCCTCCTTGTTTTTGACCTTACCACTCCAATGTTGTCCCCCCCCCCTGTTTTTGACCTTACCACTCCAATGTTGTTCCCCCCTGTTTTTGACCTTACCACTCCAATGTTGTTACACCCTCCCTGTTTTTGACCTTACCACTCCAATGTTGCCCCCCCCCTGTTTTTGACCTTGCCACTCCAATGTTGCCCCCCCCCCCTGTTTTTGACCTTACCATTTCAATGTTGTTTCCCCCCCCCCTGCTTTTGACCTTACCACTCCAATGTTGTTCCCCCCCCCCTGTTTTTGACCTTACCACTCCAATGTTGCCACCCCCCTATGGAATGCCATCACTGCCTTATAGCATACAACTTTGCATTTATTATGTCAATTTATCATTACGTGATGTGAACATATCTTTATGTTATGTCATTTTTTATGATATGATGTGAAAATATCTTAACATCATTTCAATGCTGCATTACATGAAGTAAATACATTCTTTTATTATGTCAGCACTTCATAACTTGAAGTAAAATATCCATTTTGTTAAGTGATTATGTGTTTACATTGTGTTAAAACTTTATTACGTGAAATGAATGTTTCTTTACATCATTTCATTTCTTTAATATGCGAGGTCAAAATTGCATTACGTCAAGCAAATTCTGTTTTATAATTAAATTTATCATTACATAAAGTCAAAAATCCATTCCTTTTTGAGAGTGTATACTTCTGTTATATCAAAGCATTATTACGTGATATGGATTTATCTTTATTATACGTCGGGAGCATCATGATGTTAGGTGAACACATCTTACCTTCATGTCAGTGCTTTATTACGTGGTGTAAAAAGTGTATAACATAATGTGAACATATCTTTATATTATATCAACACTTTATTACATTATGTCAGAACTCCATTCCGTGATGTGGATATATAATTACGTTATGTCAACCTTTTCTAATGTGATTTATAAACATCTTTACATTGTGTTAACTCTTCATCATGTTGATTCCAAAAGTTCATTACCTGATGTAAAAATACATTTTCATTATCTCAAAGCTGTATATCTGGTATATAATGAATGTTGACGACCGTGTTTTAATGACTGGTAAGAGAAAGGGGGGGGGGGGGCTCCTCATTGATTAGGACGAATTTCAGGCACATAATATCACCCCCCCCCTCTCTTTTCCCATATATAACTTTACTATAGAAAATGTAATGTTCTTGGAAAGCACAGTCCCATCCCCACTTTTTCTTGAAGTATAGTCCACTACGGGTAATGTAGTATACTTGAAGAAAAAAAATTAGAACTGTTTTTTGTTTCGAGTAGAATTTTTTTTTTTTCTGGCTGACCTCCCCTTTCAAAGAAGATGCTACGTCAATTGAATTAGTAATTTTTTCAACCATTCCAGTGCCAGAATTCTATTACAAAAATCTATATATCAGTCTAAATCAGTTGAATATGCCTTAGCAAGCATGCATGGGCACATATCAGTGACGGATATGGGAATCTTGAACAAGGAAGGGGGACGGTATATGGTTGGAGACCAAAGGGGGAGAGAGAGAGAAGCTCTTAGGCTTTATAGTTTTATAGAAAAAAAGTTTTCAACTTAATTCAGCTAATCTTATGCAATGTCCTACAAAGTAAAACCAATAAATTTATTAATCTTATGTATATTTTGGTCACTAAAGATGGAATGACGGGATTCCTGCCCCCAACCCCCAACCCACCGTTGCACGTTTGTTATACGGTGTGTTAACACTTTTTAAAATAAAAAGGAGAGGTAGAGACTGATAAAAACATATGACAATGTTCTTAATAAGATAAGAAGTTTAAGACTTCTATAAAAAAAAAATTCAATATGAAAATAAAAAAAAAATGCTGCTCGACTCATAATATTTGATTTATTTGATTATCAGATTAAAGTAAACGCCATTGAAAGTAATTCACAGTCGCAGTTTGAAGGCTTTGCGCTGCACGTTTCAAGATTGTCAATCATTTGTCGCTTTATGTTTTCATTTAATATGCCATTCCCAAATCGCCGAGAATTTCTTCTATGACTGTTTTCTTCCCGCCATTTTTAGTGCCTGCATGCGGAAAGCGGAAAATACGTTATGCTCATATAAAGGCCGGGGATACCCGTGTTCGCATAACGTAATAGTGAATCGACATAATGTAGAAGAGTGCGCACAGTATAACATGAGCTTTCCACACCTGATCAATATGAAAAAGCCTAAGATACACGTATTCTGACAAGAGGCTGAGCATTTTTGACACATTGTAAAGATACAATGACATAACGTAATAACGATTTGTTAAAAAGTAAGGGCAAATTCACATCATGAAATTGATTCACGTCGTCATGTTGCATATTGATGACATAAGGTAGTAAAAGAATTGACCTCATGTGATAATTTTTTGACATCATGTAATGAAATTCTGACATCGTATCATAGCGACTTGATATCAAATTAAGATAAATTCACATCATGTAATGAACTACTTAGACCAAATAGTAGAGAATGCACATAATGTAATACTGAGTTGAAATTATATAAATGTATCTTTAACACCACGTAAAAATCTTTTGACATAATGTCACAAAGAGCTGATATAATGCAATGAAAGATTGATGCAATATAATTGAAGTGTTAGTAAATGTCATAAGAAAGTTAACATAATGTAAAAGAAAGTTGTCGCAATGTAATAGTAGTGTGTGTAAATGTCATAAAGAGTTGACCTAATGTTATAGAAAGTTGAGATAATGCAATAGTAGTGTTAATAAATGTCACAAAGAGATGACATAATGTAATGGAAGGTTGACGCAATGCAATCGCAGTGTTCTGCTATAAGGCAGTGACGGCGTTCCATACCCCCGTTTTTGACCTTACCACTCCAATGTTGTTCCCCCCCCCTGTTTTTGACCTTACCACTCCAATGTTGTTTCCCCACCCCACCCCCCCCCACCCCCTGTTTTTGACCTTACCACTCCAATGTTGTCTTCCCCTACACTGCGTAGTGACACCCCCATATTCTGTGTACTGACTGCCCCTGTTCTTCCATGATGGCCTTATCATACATGTGGGCTGTGAACAAAAATTGCTTGTTAAAAATGATTTAAAGAAATACAAATCTTCATTCTGATGTACACATACAAATGAAAAGTTGAAAATACATACAGTCACATTTGGCTGATGTGTATTTTACTGTCAGATACACCCTTTAGCCTGTTATATGTTTTTTCAGTCAATAAATTTACATTATCTTGTGTTATATTTTTTATTCATAAATTAAAATTTGCTTTTCTCCATTCACCACTTACAAAGTTCCTCCTGGGCATGATCAACATGCGGATGATTTTCTCGATACCATTACATATAAAGTAGCCTCCCATCTCCTGTAAAACAGTAAATGAGAGACATAAATAACTATATAAATCAAAGAATTTACACAAATTTCACCTCTATACATATATATCTTTGTATATCTTTCAGAATATTTTTTTTCTAGCAACATACAAGTATTGAAGTAATGATATGATCACTATTTTATAAGAAACTAATCGTGTTCCAGACTGGAGTTACTTCCCTTACCTCAGCCTCTTCCCCTCTTCGTACCAAATCTTTGGGACTTAACCCTTTCAGGTTACAAACATCAGACTTCAAAAATAATTTTTTTTCATATAAGACAGTGACGATCATTTAATATGGGTCTTTTATAAGGCTGAGCAATAATACTGATATTCTGATATAATGCCATACTGTACTCTTCAAAAAAAAAGAAACGCATAGTAGAATTTTAGTGACACATTGAACATAAAGATTATTTAGTAAAATGATGTATTGATAAAACAGAAATGTGGTTAACAACAGGAATACTATCTAAATGTCATAATTACTCAAGAATTTTAAAATAATAGTCAGTTTAAGGTCATTAAAGATCAATATCTGGTATGCCCCCTGCAGACACAAATAATAGCCAGAAACGGCATCTAATGGAAGCAAATTTGTGTAATGAAAACTGTACAGAAATACTCTCCCACTCCAAATGTAGAGCTTTGGTCAGCTGTTGTAGAGTCTGGGGATGCGATTGTATTTGACAAATCATGTCAATACATTTTGTCCAATGCTGCTTAATTTGGATTAAATCTAGTGATTTAGATGACTGTGTCAGAAACAGGTTGCTGTTGCTTTGCAAGAATGGGGGTATAAAACAGTGTGATGTGACTGTGTATTGTAAGATTGCAAAATGGCTCTAGGATGAGGCTAAATTGAATAGACATGTGTATGTAGAACATGGTTAGAGTACATGTACCTTTTTCCATCAAAGTCCATTTAATTCGAACCAAATCAATCTTACTTTCTTATGATACCATTTTCCATATCATTACACTACCACCACCAACTTTGTTAACGTCCTGGAGGCAGTTATCTAACATTCATTACAAAGCACCAGCACTCTTAAACAAATAAGAGGCTTTCAGATAAACATTCTGGACTAGTAGCTAAACCAAAATGTTCATCGGTGATGCTGTGGTCATACTCAATTGATCTCAGATCTTTAAAGTCAATATTTGGGGTGTTGTAGGGTTGGAACTATGGCATGAATAATCCTCTTTGCAATAATTCATAGTCAACTGAAATCGGTCTTGTTAGATGATCTGTGCAGTTCAGGGATTGTTAATGCTTTAGATGATGTCATTGCCTTACATTCATGCAAATTACGTAATCCTCTGAAGTGATGCTATGCTGCTGATGTCACACGTAGTCTTCCGTATTTTTTGCGAACACTGGGTGTTCGATGTTAATGGTTTATGTTTTATAGGTTAGACATGGCGCTGTGCATAACATCAAAACCTCTTGCAATTGTAGATTGCGGTGCCCCTGCTTCCAGTCGCCCATTTTCCTTTCTGTGCTATGCAACATTCAGTTGCAGCACTTTTAGGAAGCGTCAATTTTCAGATAAAACCAGATTCAAAATATTTAGACCCCCGCTTTTGAAAGCCCCTTTGTACCTGAAGGAATTGCATCAGAATTCAACAAATGAAAATTCAGATCAAAATTTGGGGGGAAATTTTGCAAAATCAGGTTTTTTTGTCTATGAGACTTGTAGAATAGCTGTAAAGTTAACAATTGCATTAAAAATCAAGCATTTCACTCAAATATATCATATTCATCTTAAAATAAAAGGTATGGCAAAACTATCATACATTTTTCAGGGCATTGTTCCTACTATGCGTTTCTTTTTTTGAAGAGTTTATGATAAATAAAATTGTATTCCAACGTGTTTTTTTTCTTGTACCAATAAAGTGGCAAATGTTTGGACTTAGGATTTAAATGGTTTTTTTTAATCCAACCCATACTCTGGCACCAACACATTTCACAATAATGAATCTATTCTTGAAAATTGTTAAAAACTGTTCTTAGTAAGATAATATTCTAAAAAGTTTTACCAGTAACTTGTTTGTCTTCATTATAATGACAGTAAATTATAGAACAAGAGGCCCATGGGCCACATCGCTCACCTGAGAACCTTTGGCTTTGACCATTCTGTTCTTTGCCAGATTTCCCCCTTGTAATACATATTGTGACCCCACCCTACCCCACTGATCATAATTTCGACAATTTGAAATCTACACTACCACAGGATGCTTCCACATAAGTTTCAGCTTTTCTGGCCCAGTGGTTCTTGAGAAGAAGATTTTCAAAGATTTTTCCTATATATTTCTATGTAAAACTTTGATTCCCCATTGTGGCCCCACCCTACCCCCGGGGGGTCATGATTTGAACACTAGAAGCTACACTACCCCAGGATGCTTCCAAATAAGTTTCAGCTTTTCTGGCCCAGTGGTTCTTGAGAAGAAGATTTTCAAAGATTTTTCCTATATATTTCTATGTAAAACTTTGATTCCCCATTGTGGCCCCGCCCTACCCCCGGGGGGTCATGATTTGAACACTTTAGAAGCTACACTACCCCAGGATGCTTCCAAATAAGTTTCAGCTTTTCTGGCCCAGTGGTTCTTGAGAAGAAGATTTTCAAAGATTTTTCCTATATATTTCTATGTAAAACTTTGATTCCCCATTGTGGCCCCGCCCTACCGCTGGGGGTCATGATTTGAACAATTTAGAAACTACACTACCCAAGGATGCTTCCACATAAGTTTCAGCTTTTCTGGCCCAGTGGTTCTTGAGAAGAAGATTTTCAAAGATTTTTCCTATATATTTCTATTTAAAACTTTGATTCCCCATTGTGGCACCGCCCAACCCCCGGGGGTCATGATTTGAACAATTTAGAAACTACACTACCCCAGGATGCTTCCAAATAAGTTTCAGCTTTTCTGGCCCAGTGGTTCTTGAGAAGAAGATTTTTATAGATTTTTCCTATATATTTCTATGTAAAACTTTGATTCCCCGTTGTGGCCCCGCCCAAACCCCGGGGGTCATGATTTGAACAATTTAGAATGTATACTACCTCAGGATGCTTCCATATAAGTTTCAGCTTTTCTGGCCCAGTGGTTCTTGAGAAGAAGATTTTTTAATGATCCCACCCTATTTTTGTCTTTTTCTTGATTATCTCCCCTTGTGAAGGGACTTGGCCCTTCATTTTAACAATTTAAATTCCCCTTCAACCAAGGATGCTTTGTACTAAGTTTGGTCAAAATTGGCCCAGTGGTTCTTAAGAAGAAGTCGAAAATGTGAAAAGTTTACGGACGGACAGACGGACAGCTAGACGGACAGATGACGGACAAAATGTGATCAGAAAAGCTCACTTGAGCCTTCGGTTCAGGTGAGATAATAAAACTGGTACTCATGTACATTTTACAGTGTATTCCTAGTTGTATAAAGTCAAACTGTACATTTAGACTCTGACCTTGACCATCACTGGGACGTCCGCGATCTTTCTCTCCACCGTGTCCTGGACTCGTCCATTCAGCTTCCACAGCATACCAATGTTAAGGCTCCCTAAGTAGGAGGTGCCTCGCTCTCGACACTGAAATTATAAGACACCACACTGAAGTATTTAGAAAAATAATCACTCAGGCTCACTAAGTAGGGGGTGCCTCTCTCTCGACACTGAAATTATCAGACACCACACTGAAGTATTGATAAATAATCACATAGACTCCCTAAGTAGGAGGTGCCTCTCTCCCGACACTGAAATTACCCAAAGATGAACATCTACAGTGTACAGGTATAAGAATATAAAAGTTTTTTTTTTCTTTGATGACAGTCTTTCTCTATTAAAATATATATAACCATTCATTTTCATTTATATCTATCATTCTTTATGGAAGACTAATTAACTTAAATTCTGATCTTTATTTTTTACATAAGAATAATTCTGAGATCAAATAAGAATGGTTGTGTGCATCAGAAACCAACCTCCGCTGGGTAGACTTTTAACGTCTGAGCAAATTTGTTGCCAGAATCCACTGTTGGACACGATATTGTGGCATCCTACCAAAATAAATGTTATATGTATTAAAATCATGCCATATTATACTTTTTACATTACATAAATGTAAAAAAAACCAGAAGTCTCTGTCGAGACTGTAGCTCTACTGGTTTGTACTTATAACAAAGGATGAGAAAAGAAGCCATTGCCATCAGACCAAAACTGTAGGATGACTAGCGTTTTAAAGGAATTTCAAAGAAAATTCAATTTTGAGTAACCATGGCAACATCGTTCATCGAAAGTAAAATCCAATGCACTATTTTATATATCTTAGTATAGTCTACTTGTGTGCCAGGTAATATTGAAATCAAATCAAAAATGTAGGAGGAGTAGCATTTTAAAGGAATTTCAAAGAAAATTCTATTATTAGTAACCATGGCAACACTGTTCATCGAAATCAAAAACCAATGCACTATTTAATGTATCTTAGTATAGTCTACTTGTGTGCCAAGTAATATTGAAATCAAATCAAAACTGTAGGAGGAGTAGCATTTTAAAGGAATTTCAAAGAAAATTCTATTTTTAGTAACCATGGCAACACCTTTCATCGAAATCAAAAACCGATGCACTATTTTATGTATCTTAGTGTAGTCTACTTGTGTGCCAAGTAATATGGAAATCAAATCAAAACTGTAGGAGGAGTAGCGTTTTAAAGGAATTTCAAAGAAAATTCTATTTTTAGTAACCATAGCAACACCGTTCATCGAAATCAAAAACCGATGCACTATTTTATGTATCTTAGTGTAGTCTACTTGTGTGCCAAGTTATATTGAAATCAGACCAAAACTGTAGGAGGAGTAGCGTTTTGAAAAATTGTTTACAGACGGACAGACAGACAGACGGACGGACGACGGACACCTTACTATCGCATAAGCTCTTCTGGTCTCTGACCAGTAGAGCTAAAAATCAGAAGAATAATGCAACCCATCCCCATCCACCCTGTTTTATCAAAATCTTACCAGCATTTTAAGTGTGACCCGGTCTCCATTTGGCAAGGCAAACTCCACAAGTGGAATCGTCTAAAATGAGAAAATTTTTATTTCTGTATTTTTAAATAATGTCAAAGATAAATATGCAAACTGAAAAAAACGTATGGAGAACATCTTGCTGTATGCACAGTACTTTAATTACTAATTACTTTAATTAATATGTGTACTAATATTCAGGAATATGTAAAGTCTTCACTTTCGTATGTAACATTTATTTCTGCAATATGCAAAACTATGTATTTTCTAACCTTCTCATCATAAAAAGCTTGTGTATCCATCTTTATATTAAAATGAGCCAAATACATAATTAATGAGATAAAGGAATTCATACATACCTGTACTGCTCTAGTTAATCCCCCATGTACCAGAGCACTGAATGAATCTATGTGGGGTTTTGTTAGGTCTTGAAGTGGCTGAAGTTTAAATAAAACAATTTCAGTACACATCATGTACGAGCTGGGCTATCAAAAAGTTCGTGGACTAGCGCCATCAAATTAAAACTGCATTTGACACATCAATGAATTTTAAAATATTTAGTTATCATCATTTTTTCTATCTATAGAATAAACCACAAATCATAAATGTTATTTTTAAATAAGTTAGTAAAGTTTTTGTAAGCAATGGTATGTCCAGGCAGGGCAACCTCCAAAGCAACGTTTTTTCGGCCTAAGTGTAACTAGGGCTAATTGTAACGGAGACCGTTACAGATGTTCCCCAAACGCTCCCCAACTCCCTTTTGGTGCCATATTCCCTGTAAGCTCTATTAAATAAGACATACTTTATGCAATTTAGACTTAAACATCGTTTTTCCAGAAGAATACAATATATATTTAAATTTTAGCATTGCACGCGTGCTCATCTGAATGCATGTGCGTAATGACCATATCATCTTGTCTACACTATCTATGTATTTTGATATACTTTATTTCAAAGCATTTAATCCAAAAGTATTAAAAATATACTTTCAAACGTATTTTTAATTCTACTCATTTCCCGTGCACGCACGTGCAAGCATGTGCATGATGACCATACCGTCTTGTAGGAGTTTATTATGTCTATCTATATTCTAAATCCCATCCTGTCTGGTTGGAAAACAAGGAAGTTATAACCATTTTAAGTTTAAGCCAATCAGATTGCAGCACACGTGCATGCGCGTATTCTCATGACAATTCTTATATATCATATATTGTAGGACATCCTAAAGTATGCCTATGTTTTAAATTTCATAGCATTTAGTCAAAAAACAAAAAAGATATTGAAATTTTTGTTTCAGCCAATCACAGCAAAGAGCACGTGCACGCACTTGCATGCATGTGCATGTGGACCATACCTTCTTGTAAGAGTCCATTATGTCTGTCTATGTTCTAAATCCCATCCTGTTTTTATGGAAATCAAAGGACTTATAGCCATTTAAAGTTTAAGCCAATCAGATTCCAGTGCACGTGCATGCACGTGTTTTCATGACAATTGTTACATATCATATTGTAGGACATCCTAAAGTATGCATATATTTTAAATTTCATTGCATTTCGTCAAAAAACAGTTAAGATATTGAGATATTTGTTTCAGCCAATCAGAGAGAAGCGCACGTGCATGCGCGTGAGTTCGTGCTAATTTGACACTGTCATATAAAATACACTATTAATATATCCTTACATAATGAGTTTCAAAGAATTTCATCAAAAAATGTAAAAGTTATGGCTATATTAAATATATCAGTCATTTCACGTGTTGCACGTGCGCGCTCTGGCAAGCACGTGCGCGCAAAATGACCTTGATTCTGCAAATCTACTTAACATGTCTACTTACCCTAAGAAGATTTTACCTACATCAGATGAACAGTTTACAAGATCATTCGCGGACAAATAAGTACCCAGGAAGAAGAAAAATAATAATAAGAAACAGAGTAAAAACAATATGTTCCCCAACTTCGTTTGGGGAACATAACTAAGATAAACTATTTTGATCTGAACATTTGACATCCAAAAATCCTGTTAATTCAGATATATGCTGGGACACTATTGTTCAATAAAATTTGGAATTTTTACCTCATTCTGGAAGTTCTATGAAATTTTACTTTAAAGTTTACATGGAATAGCCAAACAAATATTACCTTGAAAATGGCGTTAAAAGGGGGGAGGGTTTCATTTTCCAACATTCTATAAAGTTTTGTCCCTGGAAAAACTGTTATAAAACTGGAAATGTTTAAACTGGCTATGGAGAAAAAAATTGCATCCAGATTACATGTTTTTAATGCCAAAATAGATTCAGAGAGAAAAGGGATGCAAAATTAATGTTGAATTGTTATCAAGGTTCGAAAGATCTATCACGTCAAATAATGAGGTTTATCATGTGTTAGCTATATTGAAGTCCAAAAAACAAAATATGCTGGCACAATCAAGCGTAGATCTCTCCCAATGTATAAATCCATTTGCAATGATATATGCATTGAAAGCTGCTGTTCACTGATGACATTGTTAAATCATAAAAACAAGACGGGTTGAAGTCCTTACTCAGCTCAAGGGATTCTCATCAAAATAAGTGCACGAGATAGAAGAAGCGGACATTGAAAAATGATGTTGTCTGACATCATGAAACTAAGCGGTGCTGGCGCCAGGTGATCAAATGATGTCGTTTTTGTTTTATAATAATTTGGGAAATAATGAACATATCAAGCTAAAATTTCAACTTTTCTTTATTTTTTGTTGTTTTATGTTCCTTATAAATTTTGTATGCTCAGACAACATAGTACAGTTAATTCTCGATAAACCATCACCTTTTGTAATTTAGAAAACATGGCGGTATAACAATTTTGTAGATGAATTGAATTTTCCATCTTTTAGGAAAGAAGAAGTTACTGTTCTTAGAAATACCATTTAGCATTTCTATTCTTATTATTACATGTACATGTATAATATAAAAACATATTTCTAAATTTGAAATACTTTTTTTATGTACCATTTCGCTAAAACAAAATGTGCAGTTATGAAATAAAGACAAGTACATGTGTTTGCATGTAAATGTGCATGTCTGATATTGAAAAAAAAACCATGTTGCATCTATCATCATTGATCATCGTGATATATTGCCGATGGTATGTACATGTAAAATGAATTCTTGAATAAATTCATTGTTTATGGCATCATTGTTAATGTTGATCATCAAAATAATATCGTTATCGGCGTACTTTAACAATGACCGCTTTGAGGCAAAGTCTTGACTAAATGATTTTTATTAAACAGAAAACAAAAATTATATAATAACAGTTCACTTAGAATTATTGTTTATTTAATTCTTATTTAATTATTTAATTGCATGTACCTTGTCTGGCTTTGCATGCTTCACAACAGGTATAACGTCCACCAATTAGCCGCGCTTCACTGACTACACACACCTGTGGCGGTATATCGAGATTATTGACACTTAAAAATGGACGTTTGTTTTGAAAAGAGGGTGGCGGATGGCGGTATGCTACTCTGGCGTTATAAAAGAGAATTTTATATAGCAGGAAAAACGTTCTTTGGAAATCATGGTGGTATTGCGAAAATGGCGATGAATCGAATGGCGATAATTCGAGAATTGACTGTACTAATTTTATAGCCTCAGTCAACGAACTTTTTGATAACCCCTCGTACATGTATTATCAATTTCTTTCAAAAATGACAAGTTTCACTTGCGCTGTAAGGTATAGCAATAACATCTTGGTGAAGAGAACATGAGGATTACTGGCATATACTGTCAATTGATTCATAAGAAACTGTTTCTGAGTAACCTTTGGACATGACTCATAAATAACTTGGTTCTCAAAGTGACTACAAAAGTTCACATAAAAATTAGCTGCAGAACTGTAGCGTTATAGTTT
This sequence comes from Saccostrea cuccullata, assembly GCF_032062105.1. Classification (NCBI taxonomy): domain Eukaryota; kingdom Metazoa; phylum Mollusca; class Bivalvia; order Ostreida; family Ostreidae; genus Saccostrea; species Saccostrea cuccullata. The sequence continues at coordinate 5,472 of NW_026925341.1, read as the reverse complement.
TATATACTGTACATGCACTTGTCTTCAGCCATAACGCTACAGATCCCGTAATGCAAAAAATGTGCAATTTACAGCACGATTTTTTTCCCACTGTTTGGTAGAATATTTCTCCACTTTCCCTCATTAGTAAATCATCTACCTTTCACTCCCTATAATTCTAGACACATTATTTAACCAATCTGTATATTTTATCCATCTCCCAACCCTTTAATCATTTCTACAAGCGATACAAAAGCTTGATTTGAATTGTCTGATGGATTGCAGAAAATTCAAATTCAAGCGAGTTTATTGCTTGTAGAGACGGATTTAAAGGTTTGTGATCATGAAATGTGTATCAAAATAGTAAAAAGTTGCACTGAAGTATATTTAAAATCTTATGGGGTAATTCTAGCTACGTAGCTTGACTTACTGACTGTAGGCCATTGAACCTGTCTTATTTTCTTTAGAGAAGTCAAGGAAGTAGGCGAAAGCCTTCCACTTCTCTAAAGAGAATAAACCTGTCTGTGTCTAAAATCACCCTGACATCTTCTCTCGTCAGATAAAATCCATGGACGATGAAGTGGACAGCGACTTTTCTTCGCTGAAATGAATGTCACACCTACCTGATGTTGTTTAGGATTTAATCTTCCATATTTCTTCCCTGTTAAGTTCTTCAGAGAAGGTTCTCTCAAGTCTGTTGACATTTTGACTCCCGCACGTGTATTTTTCTAAATCATAATCTAATGGTAACTTATTTGTCTCTCGATAATGTCGCACATTTCAAACGTTTTAGCGATGCTGTTTTACTTAATCCTAGATACTAAAACTGTTCAGCGAAAAATGTTGTTTTCCGGGATAAGTAAGTCATAACGCTTTATGAAAGTATGAAAACACATAAAAGATATTAAACCAAGAATAAATCACATTTTTAAAAAACTTGTTTCTAAATTTGTTTGAATGCCTTTTCCTTATTGGAATACATAGTGGGAATTTTCAAAAGAAAAGAGGCGTATAAGGCGTGGACATCCCCCTCTTTGAGACAAATTGTTTCTCAATTTTCAAAATTCACAGAAAAGTTATATTTTTCTAAAAGCATGTTCTCAGTAATGTCATATTCAAAGCATTTTATTATTTAATTTTACTGAACGACTTACCATTTGATAAGCTTTATTTCAAAGTTGACAGTTAAGAATATTTAGTGGAAAATGGTTTTGAAAATGGGTTTACTATATACATGTAGAGCTATAAAAATGAATTTTGAACATGAATGGGTCAAGTCTCCATTCTTCGTTAATGCTTAAATGATGGAAAGGTAAAAGTGAAATCTATTTCATTTGTCAAAAAAAAAAAATGGAATCTGAACCCATTCTATATGAAAAACGAAAATTTCTGAAAAAATGTATGCTTCAACAAACCCGTTCATTTAAATCACACCGACAGACGTTGATAATGCATACTTTGTAGCGTAGTGGTTGAAGCGGTCAGTCTTGGACCAAACCCTGCACTATGGAAAGAGTTCAAATCATACGCGAAGCTCTTTCTTTTTTTGTTTTCACATATCTTAAAAACGAGTGAAAAATAAATTATTAATAGAATATTAAAACAATGAAATACAGAATTAAATATGTAAAAGATGATATAAACTATCTAATTTTGAAAAAATATAACTTTTAGAATTGAGAAATGTCTTTTCTCAGAGTGGGGGATTGTCCTCGCCTTGTACGCCTCCATTCTTTCTTATCTTTCACAGACCATTTTCTGTAGTATAAAACATTAAATATTGCAGACACCGCTCTCTCTGTCTCTCTCTCTCTTAGCTGATCCAAAAAGGGGTTCAACCCCTTAACCCAGGTGCCCCTAAAATAGATCCGCCAACTGGTTTCCTGATCAGTTCTGTATGGAAAGAAGAACCTGGTTTCACACGTGTACTGTTTTTTCTCTCTTATTTACACGTGTACTGTTGTCGGAATATGTATGTGTAATATATTATATAGCGTCTGTGTAGTATACTCTTTAAAAATTACTCAGCTCTTATGGATAATAAAGCTGCTTTTCTTAGTTGAAATAAAAAAGAAATCTGCCCGACTTCGAAAATTCTACTTCCTGCGGAGGGGGGGCTCATAAAAGCAGGTTAAAATAATTATTTTAAATATATATTCTCATAACAAAAGAGCTTTCTACGCAGTTATAAGTGTAATGTAAAGATATCTATCGTCTGTATAGCTATCCCAATAGTCTGTCCTAATAATAATACATGTACGTTTCAATAATTTGATATAAACTGATAATTATAATTTTGACTTGTCTTTTAAATAGAAACGATCGAATCGCTTACACAAAGTTCAAACAACAATTGTGATTGGTATGAGATTACATATGTAATTGAAGGTAAGATATTTTGTATTTCACTCCAGACAGACAACCAAAGAAAAAACCCAGACAATATGATTTTCCACAGTTAACTTCATTGAAAAATATATAATACTAGTATACAGGTCTCATTTCATATCCTCTTTATTCCTTACATTTTTTCATTCATATTTACCTCACCAAACGAGTAGGAAGTTAAAATATTTCTTGATTGCTTTAAACTTTTTTCATACAACCCTATTTTTATAAATCCTTATAAAAAAATTTTATCAAATAATTATAATATCATATATAGCAAACAAACAAAATTTACACACAAAATATCGATGTATGGATATCGATATGGAGGAATCCTTTATGGAAATAAAAGACTGTACTTTTGTGTCATACTAGTTTAGAGACTATACACTAATCGACTTATAGAGTTCATCAACGTCTTTGACACAAATGTTCAGTGTGACACACTTCTACATAAAATGAGATAAAGCAGTAATCCCCACGTGATGTCTATGGAGAGAGTATTGTCATATTGGCAAAAAATTTCAAAAGAAAAAAGAAAAAAAAAGTTTACTGCCATATTCTTCGTAAGCTATGTAGGCGTTTAAATAATACACAATTTTAATTATGTATTTCTTGCCTACATAAAGCATTTGAAAATTAAAAAAAAAAAATAAATAAAAATAAAAGAAAATTGAATAAAAAAAACTAAAATAAATATAACATTTTTACTAACTTTTGTGACACAGGTACTTGTGGACAGGATCCCCCCCCCCCCCCCTGGTCAAAATATTTTTTTTTCTCATGAATTATGTTTCTAGTACTTATTTACATTGTGTTCCATATGAAAAATCCAAAAAATAGCATAGAATTAACGATTTACTAAAAAAGTCATACCCCTGGTATTTTTGACCAGGGGTGTATGGGGGGGGGGTGTTCCTGTCCACAAGTACCTGTGTTTTGTGATATACAGATTGAATTAGAAGCTTCCGGGTTTACATATGCAAGTCAATATTTATATGCATACTTTCAAAAGCCTAAACTCTACTTTTCAAATACAGAAATTATAATTTATTTCACGTACAGAAAATTAAGCCCTTTTAACTCACCAATTTTAATAATATTCACTATGTTAAAAATCATAATTTTTATTTGATAGTATTCATGTGAATAAATTAACCAGGGACAAATTTTATCAATTTAAAAAAAATTCTCTAGCTTGAAAAATTGCACCAACTCTCCACCTTAAATATTGTTCATATTATAATTGTGATAATCATCTCACTTAGTAGTACTTAGCGAAAAAAAGGTGAGTATACTCTCTCTCTCTCGTTAACTGCTATTTAAGTTGGCAATCTATTCATACTTTCTATATGCTAATCCATAGAAGCCAAAAATGTCTTTGTTCAAATTTTCAACAAACCCTTTCAAATCTAATGTGTAAAAAAGAAGATTTTAAAGCGCCAAGACTGTATTTCTTCCTATGGTTTTTAAAGTACCAAAACATATATACATTTAATTTAACATTTCAAAGATATATAGTTACATGATTCCATCTGAAAATGCATGTAATGCTTGCATATATTATCTTGATTATGCATGAGTATATTCATGCAATGTTTGCAAGCGAATATATTTATCAATTCGATTATATAACATGTATAGTGGCAATTAAATTGTCAAGGTCTGTGACGTCCCATTGGACTATGGACTATTATGCTATCTGTTATAATGATGTTATCATTCGATTGATGTGAAAAAAAATACGTACAAACGTACATTATTACTAGTATATGGAACTGATTTATACATGTATCATTACACCAGTTTTAGCTGCAGATCTGTAGCGTTATGGTTTTAGAAATTACATATTTGTCTTTGACCAGAACGTTACAGATCTCGAAATGCAAAAAAGGTGCAATTTACGGCGCAATATTTTTTACGCACTTTGGAGGAGAATTTCTCCACTTTCCAGCATCGGTCAGTTAGCTACCTTTCACTCCCTAATTCTAGACACGTTCTGTAGCCAATATGTATATTTTATCCACCTCCCAACCATTCATAGCTGTCTCAACAGGCAATAAACTCGCTTGAAGTTAATTTTCAGTAATCTAACAATTTCTAATAATATAATCAAGCGAGTTTATCACTTGTAGAGACGACTATAAAGGGTTGGGAGATGGATAAAATATACAGATTAGTTAGATATAATGTGCCTAGAATTTGGGCTTGAAAGGTAGTTATTGACCGATGCTGGAAGAGGAAAAATTCTCACCAGAAGTGCGCAAAAAAATATTGCGCCGTAAATTGCACCTTTTTTGCATTACGAGATCTGTACCGTTATGGTCAAAGACAAATATATTAAAACATAACGCTACACATCTGCAGCTACACCAGTTTAAGGGTGGTTCCAGGGTTCCAGGGTGCTTGAATTAAGGGGGATGTACGGCAACCTTTAGTGCAGTGAGAAAGAAATGTAAACATTTCTTCTAATGGCTAAAATACATTACATTTTGATCAAATTTTAAGTCCTTATGATAAAGATACTATAAATATGCATAACTGAATGCATGTTGTGCATATATAATCTATGCTTTTTGCAGAAAAATGCTTTCAAATTGATATGCTACTTAGAACTGCGCAGCTGCAGAATTGAGCAGTGCCTTAAAAAATCCAAAAAAATATGCAAACTGTGCATTAATGTTCTCTCTACAACCATTTGTTGAGAAAATGTCTAAATTTTGCACTTTTTAATGATAATTTCAAGTTCAAAACAAGGTACCGTTGTCTTCAAAAAGAGTGCAAAGAACCATGAAAGTAGTTCATGGATAGCAGCACGTGGTCTATTTTTAGCACAGAAATTTGTTTTCCAGACCTCTTCTTAAAATGGAAGGACATAACAATCTTAAATGTAGAAGAGAATTACAGTTGCAAAATATTTCAAATATTACGAAGACTTTTAAAAGAGGAAAGGTGTTATAGTGTGGCTTGAAGTAATTTATTTAGTATTATTATCGAACAGTTGTTAAATAGTGTCCGTATTGCTATAAAAAAAATCTTAAACTCTTTGACTCCAGGTAAAGAAAACTGAGCACCATCAAAGTTAAAAATTAAGAGTTTGTAAGT
>NW_026925340.1:0-26588 GCF_032062105.1 Saccostrea cuccullata | reverse complement strand
AAAATGATATAAAAAAAAAATCACGAAATCACGCGCATGCACGTGTGCTGCAATCTGATTGGCTGAAACTTTAAATGGCTGTTTCTCCTTTGTTTTTTGACGAAATGCTTTGAAATTTAAAACATAGTCATGCATTAGGATATCCTACAAAATGATATAGAAAAAAAAATCATGAAATCACGCGCATGCACGTGTGCTGCAATCTGATTGGCTGAAACTTTAAATAACTATTTATCCTTTGTTTTTTGACGAAATTCTTTGAAATTTAAAATATAGTCATGCATTAGGATATCCTACAAAATGATATTAAAAAAATCATGAAATTACGCGCATGCATGTGTGCTGAAATCTGATTGGCTGAAACTTTAAATGGCTATAACTCCCTTGTTTTTCAACCAAACAGGATGGAAATTAGAACATAGATAGATGTCAGGGACTCCTACAAGAAGGTTTTATCATAATGCACGTGCACGCACGTGCGTGCTTTTGAAACGAGTATATTTAAAAATACTCTTGAATGAGTGATTTTTATTACTTTTGGACTGAATGCTCAAATATATAGTATATTGAAATATATAAATAGTGTAGACAAGATGATATGGTCATAAGGCACATGCATTCACATGCGCTTGGGTGCGATGCTAAAAATTGAATATAATTGATATCCTTCTGGGAAAACATTGTTAAAGTCAAAAATGCACAGAGTTTGTTTTTATTTAATGCAGCTTACAGGGGATATGGCACCGAAAGGGAGTTGGGGAGCGTTTGGCCTGCAATATGATATATAAAAAATTTCAAGAAATCACGCGCATACACGTGTGCTGCAATCTGATTGGCTGAAACTTTAAATGGCTATATCTCCTTTGATTTTTGATGAAATGCTTTGAAATTTAAAACATAGTCATGCATTAGGATATTCTACAATATGATTTAGAAAAAAATTCTTGAAATCACGTGGATGCACGTGTGCTGCAATCTGATTGGCTGAAACTTGAAATGGCTATAATTCCCTTGGTTTTCAACCAAACAGGATGGGATTTAGAACATAGATAGATATATGGGCCTCTACAAGAAGGTATAGTCATCTTGCACGTGCACGCACGTGCGTGCATTTGGAACGAGTGAAATTAAAAATACACTTGAATGAGTGATTTTTAATACTTTTGGACTAAATGCTTTAATATAAAGTATATTTAAATATATAGAAAGTGTAGACAAGATTATATGATCATTATGCACGTGCATTCACATGGGCACGCGTGCAATGTTAAAATTTGAATATAATTGGTATCCTTTTGGGAAAACGTTGTTAAAGTCAAAAATGCACAGATGTTGTCTTATATAATAAGGCTTATAGGGAATATGGCACCAAAAGGGAGTTTGGGAGCGTTTGGGGAACATCTGTAACGGTTCCCGTTACAATTAGCCCTAGTTATTATTATTATTATTTTTCTTCTTCCTGGGAAAATCTTTTCCGCAAGTGATCTTGTAAACTACACATTTGATCAAGGTGAAACCTTTTTAGGGTCACTAGGCATGTTATGTAGATTTGCGGAACTAAGGTCATTTTGCACGCACGTGCTTGCAAGAGCGCGCACGTGCAACACGTGAAATGACTAATATAATGGATATAGCCGTAACTTTTCTATTTTTTGATGAAATGTTTTGAAATTCATAATATAAGGATATATACGTATAGTAGACAAGAGACATGGTCAAAATTGCAAGATCTCACGCGCATGCACGTGCACTTCGCTCTGATTGGCTGAAACTAAAGTCTCAATATCTTTCTTGTTTTTTTTACAAAATCCTTTGAAATTTTGAACTTATTCATACATTAGTAAGATCTACAGCCTGATATATAGGAATTATCAGGAAAGCATGCGCATGCACGTGTGCTTCCAAGAGCACGCACGTGCAACACAAGAAATGTCCAATATAATTGATGTAGACGTAACTTTTTAATTTTTTATGAAATGTTCTCATAATATAATATATATTAGAAGCATATACAAGAGGGCATGGTCAAAATAGCAAGATCTTATGCGCATGCACGTGCGCTTCTCTCTGATTGGCTGAAACTAAAGTCTCAAAATCTTTAACATCTTTTTCGACAGAATTCTTTGGAAATTTCCAACATGCTTATACATTATAAAGATCTACAGCATGATATATAAGAATTAGCACGAAAGCATGCGCATGCATGTGTGCATATATTGGCTGAAAAGGGAATGCCTAACAACACACACACACACACACACACACACAGAGTATGATATATATATATATATATATATATGATATATATATATATATATATATAATGTATATATATATATATATATATATATATATATATATATATATTGATTCTTACAAAAATATAGATACGTTAATGGTTTAGACAACATGCCACGATCATCTTGCATGTGCATGCACTTGCTTGCACACCGATTCTCATGAAACTTTAACATCTGATAGGTACTGATCTGAACCTTATTGGAAATTTTTTTCGTCGATGACGTCACTTCCGTTCGTGAGATATGGACAATTTTCTGTTTTTAAAATGCAATTTTGTCTTGATTTAGTAGCGAAAACTGCTTTAGAAATGAACTGAAGATTAATTGGAGATGATAGTTCATGACTTATAGCGTTGCAGAATCGCCTTTTCGTGCGACGTCAGTACTTCCGGTCGAAACCGGAAGCAAATTTAAAAAATGTATTTTTTCAACTTTTCTTTTTTAATATTTTTATTTTAGAATTGAATAGAGACCCTTTTGCAGAAGCCAAATATGTAATTTGTTTGAAAATCGAAGAAGCCAATCTCGAGATATTTGCATTTGAAAACGCGAAGCGGCGATCCCGCTGGCCGAATGGTTAGCGCGTTGGATTGTCACGCGGGCGATCCGGGTTCGACCCCCCATGTGACCAAAAATTTTTATCACTTTTTCTGCTCGATTTTTCGATTTTTATTAATTTTACACTATTTGCAAAAACATATTTTCAACTTTTAAGTATATCTTACGTAATAAGAGGTCACAAGGGGCCAGAATGTCAAATCTTTGACGCTTTATATCTCAAAAAGGGGGAATATTTTGATAAGCAATATTGAACAAAAGTTGGTCAGAATAATGATCTCAACAATATGCATACTTTGAATTTTTGTAAAATGGCCCCATTAAGGACTTGTGGGGGTGGCCCCTCAATATTTCAATTCAGCATATCTCCACAACGAATAAAAATCTCTGAATAAGTGTTGAACAAAAAATCTTCAAAATCACAAGACCTTTCATTTGATATCAAGAAAAAGGGGCTGACCCCTCAAATTAGGGGCTCAGAGGGGCCAAAAGTCTTTCATCTTTATATCTTTAAGGATCAATATTTTGTGATACATTAGAGAAACAAAGGTATTCATCTTAACGATTTGCAACAATATATGATACAATAAGGACCATATATGTCACGTAATAAGGGGTCACAAGGGGCCAGAATATCAAATCTTTGACGCTTTATATCTTAAAAAGGGGGAATATTTTGATAAACAATATTGAACAAAAGTTGGTCAGAATAATGTTCTCAACCATATGCATACTAAGAATTTTTGTAAAATGGCCCCATTAAGGACTTGTGGGGGTGGCCCCTAAATATTAATATGAATCATATCTCAACAATGAAAAGAAATCTCTGAATAGGCGTTGAACAAAAAGTCTTTGAAATCACAAGACCTTTCATTTGATATCAAGAAAAAGGGGCTGAACCCTCAAATTAGGGACTCAGAGGGGCCAAAAGTCTTTCATCTTTAACTCTTAAATGATCAATATTTTGTGATACATTATAGAAGCAAAGGTATTCATCTTATCAATATGCAACAATATATGATAGAATTTGGATCATATGTTACGTAATTAGGGGTCAAAAAGGGCCAGAATGCTAAATATTTATCGATTTATATCTTGAAAATGGGGAATATTTTGATAAGCAATATTGAACAAAAGATGGTCAGAATAATATTCTAAATACATTAGCATACTTTGAATTTTTGAAAAATGGCCCCATTAAGGACTTGTAGGAGTGGCCCCTAAATATATATATGAAGCATATCTCCACAACGAAAAGAAATCACTGAATAGGTGTTGAACAAAAAATCTTTGAAATTACAAGACCTTTCATTTGATATCAAGAAAAAATGGCTGACACCTTAAAATAAGGGCTTAAAGGGGCCAAAAGTCTTGCATCTGTACCTCTTTAATGATCAATATTTTGTGATACATTACAGATGCAAAGATATACATTTTAACGACTTGCAACAATATAATATAAAATTTTGGCCATATCTTACGTAATAAGGGGTCACAATGCGGCAAAAATGCTATTTTTTGTCATGCTTAATGTCTTGAAAGGAGGGGGGTATTTGTATATGCCGTATTGAACAAAAGATGTTCAGAAAATTGTGATTAAAATGAGAAACTTTAAATTCATTGAAGGAAAACTTAATGTCATTCTCTTTTAACGAATATCTCAGTCAAAATCACATCTCATCTTATCGAGAAATTCAACGGAAGACCTACTCGTTGCTCGCAACGAGATCTCATCTAGTTAGGGTCTTCCGTCTTCAGCGGAAGACCCTTCTATTACTGTAAACGTATTACATTTGGCTGTGTATTCTTTTTAGCGCCTTTCGCGGAAAGCAGCCTCCGCTAAATCAACTACATCGCTAAATGCTTTGTGTATAAAGGTTTATGTGAAGCACATTCAAAAAGCGCTAAATCAAATCTACGCCAACTTGTTGAAAATTCATTTTCCGCCAAATATCGTACACGCCAAATATAATACATTTACAGTATTCTATTGTTTCTTTTTCACTTTTCTTATTCTTTTTTCTCCTTACCGATTTTGTGCAGAGGATTTCTCAGAGATAGCTGGATCGATTCAATTGAAATTTTCAGAGTTGATGTGTTTCTATCTGAAATTTGTACCGCCGCCTCGATTTTGAAAAAATCACTTCCGGTCGGAAGTTATCGCCCTTTGATCAAAATTTAGATGACCTCCATGTCTGTGATGGAACTCAAAAACGGCTTAAGCTAGAAAGCTGAAATTTTCAGTGATAATAGAGGACATATTGCCATGTTGCACCTGGGTCATGATATTTTCCGGAAGTGTCTAGTATGGAAGCTCGGTAGGGGTCAAAATTTAGGACACGAATCATGACTGATTTTTTAAGACATTTTACATCATATCTTTTAAAGTATAATTATTTTGTAAAAACATACTGAACAAAATTTGTGCAGAATGACAAGATCTTTCAAATGATATCATAAAAAAGTGCTGACTCATCATATTAGGGGCCAAAAGGGGCTAAAAGTCTTTTTTCGATAACTCTTTAACAGTCAATATTTTGTTATACATTACTGTAGCAAAAATGTTTATCTCAACAATCTACAACTGTAAATTATGATTTTAATGTCGCATAATAGATGATTAGGGGCCAAAAGGGGCCAGAATGCTAAATCTTTGACTCTTTGTATCTCGAAAGTGAGAAATATTTTGACAAGTAATATTGAACAAAAGATGTTCAAAATCATGTTCTGAACAATATGCAACCTTTCATTTTTCGCTAAAAGTCCCCATTAGGGAGGTGAAGGGTTGGCCCCTAAATATTTCTTTTGCAAATAACTCGAAAACGAAAATGAATCTCTGAATAGTTGTTGTACAAAAAGTATTCAAAATCCTAAAAGCTTCAAGATGAATTCAAGAAAAAGGGTCTGACCACTCAAATTAGGGGCCAAAAGGGGCTTAAAGTCTTTTTTCGATAACTCTTTAACAGTCAATATTTTGTTATACATTACTGAAGCAAAAATGTTTATCTCAACAATCTACCACTGTATATTATGATTTAAATGTCGTATATTACATGATAAGGGGCCAAAAGGGGCCAGAATGCTAAATCTTTGACGCTTTATTTCTCGAAAGTGAGAAATATTTTGACAAGTAATATTGAACAAAAGATGTTCAAAATCATGTTCTGAACAATATGCAACCTTTCATTTTTCGCTAAAAGTCCCCATTAGGGAGTTGGAGGATTGGCCCCTAAATGTCTCTTTTGGAAATAATCCGAAAACGAAAAAGAATCTCTGAATGGTTGTTGAACAAAAAGTGTTCATAATCCTGAGAGTTTTAAAATGTTATGAAGAAAAAAATACTGATCCCTAATATTAGGGGCCGTGAGGGGCCAAAAGTCGATTTTAGAAATCTTTATTGTTCAATGTGTTTTTACAGATTATGGAAAATCATTACTTTAGAATGAAAATCTCAATCAAAATTTGATCTCATCTCATAAAGACTCGAACGGAAGACCCACTCGTTGCTCGCAACGAGATCGTATCTAGTTAAGGTCTTCCGTCTCCAACGGAAGACCTTATTGTTTTCGTTCGGTTTCTTTTTCCCTATTATTATTAGGGTCTTCCGTCTCCAACGGAAGACCCTTATTATTCTATTGTTTCTTTTTCACTTTTATTAGGGTCTTCCGTCTTCAGCGGAAGACCCTTCTATTATTCTTATGTTTCTTTTTCAATTTTCTTATTAGGGTCTTCCGTCTCCAACGGAAGACCCTTCTATTATTCTATTGTTTCTTTTTCACTTTTATTATTAGGGTCTTCCGTCTTCAGCGAAAGACCCTTCTATTATTCTTATGTTTCTTTTTCACTTTTCTTATTATTATTATTCTTTTTTTCTGCACAAATTTTGTGCAGAAGATTTCTCAGAGATGGCTCGATGGATTTGCTTCAAATTTTCAGGGTTGTTGCAGGATTATCTGAAGTTTATACCATTTTTTGGAATTTCTGAAAATCACTTCCGGTCTAGAGTTATCGCCCTTTTATCAAAATTCAGAGGACCTCCTTGTCCGTTCATTTTCTCGAAAACGGCTTGAGCTAGAGCGCTGAAATTTTCAGTGATGATAGAGGACATGTCCCCATGTTACTGGGAGTTTGGATAGTTTCCGGAAGTACCTAGTATGGAAGCTCGGTAGGGGTCAAAATTTAGGACACGAATCACGAGTGATTTTTGGAGACATTTTGCATCATATCTTTTAAAGTATAAATATTTTGTAAGAACATACTGAACATCATTTGTGCAGAACAACAAGATCTTTCAAATGATATCAAGAAAAAAACGCTGACTCATCACATTAGGGGCAGAAAGGGGCCAAAAGTCTTTAATCGATAACTCTTTATCAGTTAATATTTTGTAAGATAATACTGAAGCAAAAATGTTTATCTTAACAATCTACAGCTATATATTATAATTTTTATGACGTATGGTACATAATTAGGGGCCAAAAGGGGCCAGAATGCCAAATTTTTGACGCTTTATATCTCAAGAGTGAGAAATATTTTGATAAGTAATATTGAACAAAAGATGTTCAAAATCATGTTCTGAACAATATGCAACCTTTTATTTTTCGCTAAGCTTCCCCATTAAGGAGTTACAGTGCAGGGAAATAATTTTGTTACAGCATCAATGCTGATTTTGGTGCTTCCCATGCTTGCTGATTTTGATGCTTCCTTTGCTTGCTGATTTTGATGCTAGTTATCCTTATCCTGATCCTGAATTGATCCTTATCCTGATGCTAGTTTGAAACTAGGTCAATGCTAGTAATGCTACCAAAAGTAGGATTATCCTGCCGGAAGTGGATAATTCAAAAACAGCATCGCTATTTTGAGCCATTAAAATTAATTTTTGGGGTAATTTTTATTTGTATATTTGTATTTTTTTGACTTTCCTTTATCTGTTTTCACTTTGGTCAATGCTAGTTCTATCCTTTGCTTGCTGATGCTGATCCAAGTAATGCTGTTTTTTTAAATGCTGATGCTGATGCTAGTTCTATCCTGATCCTACTTATGCTGATTCTGATGCTGGTTTATGTAACAAAATTAGTTCCCTGCACTGTAAAGGGTTGGCCCCTAAATATTTCTTTTGCAAATAACTCGAAAACAAAAAAGAATCTCTGAATAGTTGTTGAACAAAAAGTGCTCAAAATCATAAGAGCTTCAAAATGAAATCCAGGAAAAGGGGCTGGGCACTCAAATTAGGGGCCAAAAGGGGCCAAGTCTTTTTTCGATAACTCTTTAACAGTCAATAATTTGTAATACATTACTTAAGCAAAAATGTTTATTTCAACAATCTACAACTGTATATTATGATTTGAAGGTCGCACATTACATAATTAGGGGCCACAAGGGGCCAGAAGGCAAAATCATTGACGCTTTGTATCTCAAAAGTGAAAAATATTTTGATAAGTAATATTGAACAAAAGATGTTCAAAATCATGTTCTGAACAATATGCAACCTTTTATTTTTCGCTAAGCGTCCCCATTAGGGAGTTAAAGGGTTGGCCCCTAAATATTTCTTTTGCAAATAACTCGAAAACAAAAAAGAATCTCTGAATAGTTGTTGAACAAAAAGTGCTTAAAATCATAAGAGCTTCAAAATGAAATCCAGGAAAAGGGGCTGGACACTCAAATTAGGGGCCAAAAGGGGCCAAAAGTCTTTTTTTCGATAACTCTTTAACAGTCAATAATTTGTAATACATTACTGAAGCAGAAATGTTTATTTCAACAATCTACAACTGTATATTATGATTTTAAAGTCGTACATTACACAATTAGGGGCCACAAGGGGCCAGAAGGCAAAATCTTTGAACCTTTGTATCTCAAAAGTGTGAAATATTTTTATAAGTAATATTGAACAAAAGATGTTCAAAATCATGTTCTGAACAATATGCAACCTTTCATTTTTCGATAAACGCCCCCATTAGGGAGTTGAAGGGCTGGTCCCTTAATATTTCTTTTCCGAATAACTCGAAAACGAAAAAGAATCTCTGAATAGTTGTTGAACAAAAAGTGTTCATATTCCTGAGAGCTTTAAATGTTATGTAGAAAAAAGGGTTGATCCGTAATATTAGGGGCCTTGAGGGGCCAAAAGTCGATTTTAGAAGTCTTTATTATTCAATGTCTTTTTACAGATAATGGAAAATAATTACTATAGAATTAAAATCTCATTCAAAATATTATCTCATCACATCAAGAAACGAACGGAAGACCCACTCGTTGCTCGCAACGAGATCTCATCTAGTTATTATTCTTTTTTTTTCTTTACAATTTTTGTGCAGAAGATTTCTCGGAGATGGCTCGATCGATTTTCTTGAAAATTTCGGAGAAGATGTATCTTTATCTAAACCTTATACGTTTTTTTGAGTTTTTTGAAATTCACTTCCGGTCGTGAGTTATCGCCCTTTGATCGAAATTTTGATGACCTCCATGTCTGTGATGGAACTCAAAAACGGCTAAAGCTAGAAAGCTGATTTTTTCAGGGATGATAGAGGACATGTTGCTATATTGCAACATGGTCAGGAAATTTTCCGGAAGTGCCTAGTATGGAAGCTTGGTAGGGGTCAAAATTTAGGACACGAATCATGACTGATTTTTTGAGACATTTTGCATCATATCTTTTAAAGTATTATTATTTTGTCAAAACATAATGAACATAATTTGTGCAAAATAACAAGATCTTTAATATGATATCAAGAAAAAAGTGCTGACTCATCACAATAAGGGCCAATAGGGGCCAAAAGTCTTTTTTCGATAACTCTTAATCGGTCAATATTTTGTTAGACATTACAGAAGCAAAAATATTAATCTCAACAATCTACAACTGCATATTATAATTTTCATGTCGTATGTTACATAATTAGGGGCCACAAGGGGCCAGAACGCTAAATCTTTGATGCTTTATATCTCAAAAGTGGGAAATATTTTGATAAGTAATATTGAACAAAAGATGTTCAAAATAATGTTCTGAACAACATACAACCTTTAGTTTTTCGCTATACGTCCCCATTAAGGAGTTGAAGGGTTGGCCCCTAAATATTTCTTTTTCAAATAACTCGAGAACGAAAGAGAATCTCTGAATAGTTATTGAACAAAAAGTGTTGAAAATCCTGAGAGCTTTAAGAAAAGATCAAGAAAAGGGGGCTGGGCACTCGAATGAGGGGCCGAGAGGGGCCAAAAGTCTTAAATCGATAACTCTTTAGCAGTTAATATTTTGTTATACATTACTGAAGCAAGACTGTTTATCTCAACAATCTACAACTATATATTATGATTTTTATGTCGTATGATACATAATTAGGGGCCACAAGGGGCCAGAATGCTAAATCTTTGACGCTTTGTATCTCAAAAGTTTGAAATATTTTGATAAGTAGTATTGAACAAAAGATGTTCAAAATAATGTTCTGAACAATATGCAACCTTTAGTTTTTCGCTATACGTCCCCTTTAAGGAGTTGAAGGGGTGGCCCCTAACTATTTCTTTTGCAAATAACTCGAAAAGGATTGAGAATCTCTGAATAGTTATTGAACAAAAAATGTTCAAAATCCTGAGAGCTTTAAGATGAAATCAGAAAAAAGGGGCTGGACACTCAAATTAAGGGCTGAGAGGGGCCAAAAATCTTAAATCGATTACTCTTTACAGTCAATATTTTGTTAAACATTACTGAAGTAATGATGCTTATCTCAACAATCTAAAACTATTTATTATTTTTTGAATGTCGTATGGTGCATAATAAGGGGCCACAAGGGGCCAGAATGCTAAATCTTTGACGCTTTATATCTCAGAAGTTTGAAATATTTTTATAAGTAGTATTGAACAAAAGATGTTCAAAATAATGTTCTGAACAATATGCAACCTTTCATTTTTCGCTAAATGTCCCCATTAAGGAGTTGAAAGGTTGGCCCCTAAATATTTCTTTTTCAAATAACTCGAAAACGAAAGAGAATCTCTAAATAGTTGTTGAACAAAAAGTGTTCAAAATCCTGAGGGCTTTAAGATGATATGAAGAAAAAAGGGCTGATCCCTAATATTAGGGGCCGTGAGGGGCAAAAGTCGAATTTTTAAGTCTTTATGTTCAATGTCTGTTTACAGATTATGGATGCAAAATCGTTCTTCTTCACAATCTTTATCATTATTTTAGAATGAAATTCTCAATCAAAATCTTATCTCATCTTATCAAGAATCGGACGGAAGACCCACTCGTTGCTCGCAACGAGATCGTATCTAGTTATTATTCTTTTTCTCTGCACAAATTTTGTGCAGAAGATTTCTCAGAGATGGCTCGATGGATTTGCTTCAAATTTTCAGGGTTGTTGCAGGATAATCTGAAGTTTATACCATTTGAAGGATTTTTTGAAAATCACTTCCGGTCTAGAGTTATCGCCCTTTTATTAAAATTTAGCGGACCTTCTTGTCCGTCATTGATCTCAGAAACGACTTGAGCTAGAGCGCTGAAATTTTCAGTGATGATAGAGAACATGTCCCCATGTTACTGGGAGTTTGGATAGTTTCCGGAAGTACCTAGTATGGAAGCTCGGTAGGGGTCAAAATATAGGACACAAATTAAGAGTGATTTTTTCAGACATTTTTAATGATATCCTTTAAAATATGATTATTTTGTTAAATCATACTGAACAACATTTGTGCAGAATGACAAGATCTTGAATCTGATATCAAGAAAAAAGTGCTGACTCATCACATTAGGGGCCAAAAGGGGCTAAAAGTCTTTTTACGATAACCCCTGTACAGTCAATATTTTGATATACATTACTGAAGCAAAAAAGTTTATCTCAACAATCTACAACTGCATATTATGATTTTAATATCGTATGATACATAATTAGGGGCCACAAGGGGCCAAAATGCTAAATCTTTGACGCTTTATATCTCGAAAGTGAGAAATATTTTGATAAGTAATATTGAACAAAAGATGTTCAAAATAATGTTCTAAACAATATGCAACCTTTAATTTTTCGCTAAACGTCCCCATTAAGGAGTTGAAGGGTTGGCCCCTAAATATTTCTTTTGCAAATAACTTGAAAACAAAAAAGAATCTCTGAATAGTTGTTGAACAAAAAGTGTTCAAAATCTTAAGAGCTTTAAGATGAAATCCAGGAAAAGGGGCTGGGTACTCAAATTAGGGGCCAAAAGGGGCTAAAAGTCTTTTTTCGATAA
This sequence comes from Saccostrea cuccullata, assembly GCF_032062105.1. Taxonomy (NCBI): domain Eukaryota; kingdom Metazoa; phylum Mollusca; class Bivalvia; order Ostreida; family Ostreidae; genus Saccostrea; species Saccostrea cuccullata. Next base: position 14,526 of record NW_026925340.1, on the reverse strand, counting down.
CTCTTTAACAGTCAATAATTTGTTATACATTACTGAAGCAAAAATGTTTATTTCAACAATCTACAACTGTATATTATGATTTTAAAGTCGTACATTACATAATTAGGGGCCACAAGGGGCCAGAAGGCTAAATCTTTGACGCTTTATATCTCAAGAGTGAGAAATATTTTGATAAGTAATATTGAACAAAAGATGTTCAAAATCATGTTCTGAACAATATGCAACCTTTCATTTTTCGCTAAACGTCCCCATTAGGGAGTTAAAGGGCTGGTCCCTTAATATTTCTTTTCCGAATAACTCGAAAACAAAAAAGAATCTCTGAATAGTTGTTGAACATTAAATGCTCAAAATCTTAAGAGGTTCAAAATGAAATCCAGGAAAAGGGGCTGGGTATTGAAATTAGGGGCCAAAAGGGGCTAAAAGTCTTTTTTCGATAACTCTTTTACAGTCAATAATTTTTTATACATTACTGAAGCAAAAATATTTATTTCAACAATCTACAACTGTATATTATGATTTTAAAGTCGTACATTTCATAATTAGGGGCCACAAGCGGCCAGAAGGCTAAATCTTTGACGCTTTGTATCTCGAAAGTGAAAAATATTTTGACAAGTAGTATTGAACAAAAGATGTTCAAAATCATGTTCTGAACAATATGCAACCTTTCATTTTTCGCTAAACGTCCCCATTAGGGAGTTAAAGGGCTGGTCCCTAAATATTTCTTTTGCGAATAACTCGAAAACGAAAAAGAATCTCTGAATAGTTGTTGAACATAAAATGCTCAAAATCTTAAGAGGTTCAAAATGAAATCCAGGAAAAGGGGCTGGGTACTGAAATTAGGGGCCAAAAGGGGCTAAAAGTCTTTTTTCGATAACTCTTTAACAGTCAAAAGTTTGTTATACATTACTGAAGCAAAAATATTAATTTTAACAATCTACAAATGTATATTATGATTTTAAAGTCGTGCATTACATAATTAGGGGCCACAAGGGGCCAGAAGGCTAAATCTTTGACGCTTTGTATCTCGAAAGTGAAAAATATTTTGATAAGTAACATTGAACAAAAGATGTCCAAAATCATGTTCTGAACAATATGCAACCTTTCATTTTTCGCTAAAAGTCCCCATTAGGGAGTTGAAGGGCTGGTCCCTTAATATTTCTTTTGCGAATAACTCGTAAACGAAAAAGAATCTCTGAATAGTTGTTGAACAAAAAGTGTTCATAATCCTGAGAGCTTTAAAATGTTATGAAGAAAAAAGGGCTGATCCCTAATATTAGGGGCCGTGAGGGACCAAAAGTTGATTTTAGAAATCTTTATTGATCAATGTCTTTTTACAGATAATGGAAAATCATTACTTTAGAATGAAAATCTCATTCAAAATCTTATCTCATCTCATCAAGAATCGAACGGAAGACCCACTCGTTGTTCACAACGAGATCGTATCTAGTTATTATTCTTTTTTTTTCTTTACAATTTTTGTGCAGAAGATTTCTCGGAGATGGCTTGACCGATTTTCTTGAAATTTTCGGAGAAGATGTATCTTTATCTAAACCTTATACGTTTTTTTTATTTTTTTGAAATTCACTTCCGGTCGGAAGTTATCGCCCCTTGATCGAAATTTTGATGACCTCCATGTCTGTGATGGAACTCAATAACGACTCAAGGTAGAAAGCTGATTTTTTCAGGGATGATAGAGGACATGTTGCTATAATGCAACATGGTCAGGAAATTTTCCGGAAGTGCCTAGTATGGAAGCTCGGTAGGGGTCAAAATTTAGGACACGAATCATGACTGATTTTTTGAGACATTTTGCATCATATCTTTTAAAGTATCATTATTTTGTTAAAACATAATGAACAGAATTTGTGCAGAATGACAAGATCTTTAATATGATATCAAGAAAAAAGTGCTGACTCATCACGTTAAGGGCCAAAAGGGGCCAAAAGTCTTTTTCCGATAACTCTTTAACAGTCAATATTTTGTTATACATTATAGAAGCAAAAATGTTTATCTCAACAATCTAAAACTATATATTATAATTTTAATGTCGTTTGTTACATAATTAGGGGCCACAAGGGGCCAAAATGCAAAATCTTTGACGCTTTATATCTCAAAAGTGGGAAATATTTTGATAAGTAATATTGAACAAAAGATGTTCAAAATAATGTTCTGAACAATATGCAACCTTTAATTTTTCGCTATACGTCCCCTTTAAGGAGTTGAAGGGTTGGCCCCTAAATATTTCTTTTGCAAATAACTCGAAAACGGAAAAAAATATCTGAATAGTTGTTGAACAAAAACTGTTCAAAATCCTAAGAGCTTTGAGATGAAATCGAGAAAAAGGGCTGGGCACTCAAATAAAGGGCCGAGAGGGGCCAAAAGTCTTCAATCGATAACTCTTTAGGAGTCAATATTTTGTTATACATTACTGAAGCAAAAATGTTTATCTCAACAATCTACAACTATATATTATGATTTGAATGTCCTATGGTGCATAATAAGGGGCCATAAGGGGCCAGAATGCTAAATCTTTGACGTTTTATATCTCAAAAGAGAGAAATATTTTGATAAGTAATATTGAACAAAAGATGTTCAAAATAACGTTCTAAACAATATGCAACCTTTAATTTTTCGCTATACGTCCCCTTTAAGGAGTTGAAGGGTTGGCCCCTAAATATTTCTTTTGCAAATAACTCGAAAACAAAAAAGAATATCTGAGTAGCTATTGAACAAAAAGTGTTCAAAATCCTAAGAGCTTTAAGATGATATCAAGAAAGAGGGGCTGGGCCCTCAAATTAAGGGCCGAGAGGGGCCAAAAGTCTTCAATCGATAACTCTTTAGGAGTCAATATTTTGTTATACATTACTGAAGCAAAAATGTTTATCTCAACAATCTACAACTATATATTATGATTTGAATGTCGTACGGTGCATAATAAGGGGCCATAAGGGGCCAGAATGCTAAATCTTTGACGCTTTATATCTCAAAAGAGAGAAATATTTTGATAAGTAACATTGAACAAAAGATGTTCAAAATAATGTTCTAAACAATATGCAACCTTTAGTTTTTCGCTATACGTCCCCTTTAAGGAGTTGAAGGGTTTACCCCTAAATATTTCTTTTGCAAATAACTCGAAAACAAAAAAGAATATCTGAGTAGTTTTTGAACAAAAAGTGTTCATAATCCTGAGAGCTTTAAGATGACATCAAGAAAAAGGGGCTGGGCGCTCAAATTAGGGGCCAAGAGGGGCCAAAAGTCTTTAATCAATAACTCTTTAGGAGTCAATATTTTGTTATACATTACTGAAGCAAAAATGTTTATCTTAACAATCTACAACTATATATTATGATTTGAATGTCCTATAGTGCATAATAAGGGGTCAAAAGGGGCCAGAATGCTAAATCTTTGACGTTTTATATCTCAAAAGAGAGAAATATTTTGATAAGTAATATTGAATAAAAGATGTTCAAAATAACGTTCTAAACAATATGCAACCTTTAATATTTCGCTATACGTAGCCTTTAAAGGGTTGAAGGGTTGGCCCCTAAATATTTCTTTTGCAAATAACTTGAAAACAAAAAAGAATATCTGAGTAGTTATTGAACAAAAAGTGTTCAAAATCCTAAGAGCTTTAAGATGATATCAAGAAAGAGGGACTGGGCCCTCAAATTAAGGGCCGAGAGGGGCCAAAAGTCTTCAATCGATAACTCTTTAGGAGTCAATATTTTGTAATACATTACTGAAGCAAAAATGTTATCTCAACAATCTACAACTATAAATTATAACTTATATGTCCTATGGTGCATAATAAGGGACCATAAGGGGCCAAAATGCTAAATCTGTGACGCTTTATATCTCAAAAGTGGGAAATATTTTGATAAGTAATATTGAATAAAAGATGTTCAAAATAATGTTCTAGACAATATGTAACCTTTCATTTTTCGCTAAATGTGCACATTAAGGAATTGAAGGGCTGGCCCCTTAATATTTCTTTTTTCAAATAACTCGAAAATGAAAAAGAATCTCTGAATAGTTGTTGAACAAAAAGTGTTCAAAATCCTGAGAGCTACAAGATGATATGAAGAAAAAAGGGCTGATCCCTAATATTGGGGAACGTGAGGGGCCAAACTCGAATTTTTAAGTCTTAATGTTCAATGTCTGTTTACAGATTATGGAGGCAAAATCGTTCTTCTTCACAGTCTTTATCATTATTTTAGAATAAAAATCTCAATCAAAATCTTATCTCATCTTATCAAGAATCGGACGGAAGACCCACTCGTTGCTCGCAACGAGATCGTGTCTAGTTATTATTATTATTTTTTTTTTTTCTTACCGATTTTGTGCACGCGATTTCTCAGAAACGGCTGGACCGATTCTCACCAAATTTTCAGATCTGATAGATATTTATCTGAACCTTGTCGGAAATTTTTCGTAAGTACGTCGTCACTTCCGGTCGTGAGATATGGACGATTTACTGATTTTTAGAGGGTCAGCTTGTCCTGAGATCTCCTCCTAAACAACTTAAGATATCGACGTAAGATTTTCAGTGAAGGTAGAGGAAGGATAGTAGATGTGACATTTTGCATATAGAGCTTTCCAGGTAAGAAGGCATCGACGCTCGCCTTGGATCGAAAAATAGCCTCATACTCATCTCGCAAAAATTGACACGTTTTCTTTTATATCTTTTTACCTGTTAATATTTTGTTAAGACATATATAATAAAAAATGTGCTATGTAGTAAGACCTTTCATTTGATATCAAGTAAACGGGGTTAGTCCTTCAAAGTAGGGGCATAGAGGGGCCAAAAGTCTCTCGTCTTTAACTTTTTTGTTTTTCAATATTTTCAAATGATATATAGGATAGTTGATAGAAACATTTCTTATTAGGCTGAATATATAATTCGTTTGTAAATTTATTAATTCAAACTCGAGATATTAACATTCAAAAATCTGAAGCGGGAACAAAATGGCGGCGGTCTCTGTCAATTCCGACATTTCGCAATAGCGGTTAACAGAGGCAGCCGAGCGTTTGCTTGAACGAAAGTAACATTAGGAGCAATGAAATGTGTAGGGATACTTGGATTGTCACGTCGTAGGTTCGTTGCAATTCTGTGTCAAATTACATTCATAATCCAAGGTCTCCTTACACGTTTTCTTTAATTGGTTTTGGTTGTTTCTCAAAGTAGAAAAAAGAAAAGAATTAATATGCAAATCAAGTACGCATTGATGATATTATCTAAATCAAAAGGATTTCATCAAAATAGAAAAGGCATGATTCCATGATGTTTTATCAAAGATCATAGTCAAAGTCATATCTCATCTTATCGAAAATTCGGACGGAAGACCTACTCGTTGCTCGCAACGAGATCGCATAAAATTCCGTTTGGTGGATTTATCATTTTCTTGAATGGTGGTGGTGATTTTATCATTTTTAATCGCTTTCCATGTCTCACTGTAGGCGGTGTAGGCACAGGCTTAATTTTCTTAACTGAAAGACTTGTTGGTTGATAGACCATGAAACTTGTGTTCTTTTTCTTTGATTGCATTCAAAACTTAAATCATACATAATTGAATAGTCATCAGCGTAATGTCACTTTTTTCGCTTTTTTGTTTCATTTCTGTTTGATGCCGGAATAATGGTAACTAAGAGTTACTCGTAAAGCCTAATATAAAATTTTTAAGAATTTTCTGAAGCATTACACTTTTGAGTTGAATTCGTCATTTAAAAAGTCTGAAGTGTGTCCAAGATTTTCGGTGTTTTAGGTAAACTCCGCCATTATGCAAGTCGGGTTTTCTAGAAGGAAATCAGCTCCGTTTAGATGAACCGAAACTTCTACCAAAAAGATTTATGAAATTCAGTTCTTTTCCTTTTTACATCGCAATTACGTTGCATGAGTTTACATAGTTTTAATATGATTTCACTATGAAACGTCTACGAAATTGTTTTGTCTGCATATCAAAGTAGAATTAACATGAATACATGAAATATGTAGTAAATCTTTTGTTTTGCCCCAGTGGGCGCGCATTAGCTGGTTATAAGTAATAGCGATTTCAAGAAAGTTGCCTATTAATTTTCACTTATGTTTCTGAAGTATTTTGACTTCTGTTTATTTTTCCACAGCAGGCTTTGACATATTAAATGAATAGAAAATTTTAAAATAAGAGAAACATTTTTAAAGAGATTGTTTATTAAAGGTAATATAAATATTCACTGTAATAAATGCTTTTGAACATAAATAGCTCATATTCCAGTTCACCATCGGAGGGCGAGTGATTTTTTTTTTCAGTGAATCATTCCAGTCTTTTCATGAACGTGTAAACATCTCCACTTTGGGGATAAACAGGATACAAAATTCGTGGAAAATCTTACCGAATTAACTGCTTTAGTTTTTTTTGGCCGTAAATATTATATTTGTATAATGTGATAAATATACATTTGAAACATTTACAGATTCATTGAAACCATCACATCCATTCAAAGATAGATCAAACATTTCAAAGGATAGCGTTAAGAACTACTTGTGACGTTTGGCACAAAAAGAATGTCTCGTGACCTGACTTAATTTGTAGACAAATTGCGACAATAGTGCAGTAAATATAATGATAACATTGGCAAGCCTGTATATGGAGTTGCATGGAATAAAAAGTTGAATGGACATATCAAATATTAAAGCAAAACTTAACATTCTTCATCACTTATAATATCTATCCTAAAAATTACTTTTTTCTTTAGTAACAAATTCCGATCTGTCATCTTGATCAAAGTTTACAAGCTGCTTCATTTTACAATTCCAAACTGAATTTTAAAAAAATGTAATGTATGTTGGAATAAAAAAAACAATCTCGCGATATTCGAATGTTAATTTGACAGACCGTGGTGTAATGGGTACCGCAATGGATTTTCACCCTGGCTACCCTACAGATCCCCCGTTTTGGATTTTTAAAATCACTTTTTCAGTTTTTTTACTTTTTTTCTGAATCGGACGAAAATCTCTTGCTCGCAACGAGTTTCATTTGGAGTTATTAAGGTCTTCCCTTCCTTGTGGAAAAGGTTATTGTTTTCCGTCGGTTTCCTATTATTATTATTATTCTTTTTTTCATTTCTATGGCGATATCTCAGCTGTGACTGTACGGATTTCAAAATTTTTACATTTGAAAGATAAAGACAATATCTCCAGACGTGTTTTTATTTTTTAAAATTTTCTTCCGTTTGCGATTTTTGGGGAAATTTGTATTTTTTAAATGGATTTTTGTACACACTTTTCTCGAAAACGGCCAAAGATATGACATTGAAACTCATGGACATGAAAGAGCATCACATGTAGATTTATGTGCCGAACGTCCTTCATTTTTTGTCGTTTCTACTTCCGGTCGCAATGTTCTGTAAATAAAAGTCAATTTTTCAACTTTTTTGTTTTTCAATATTTTTCTTTCAGATTTACAGGGTTTATAGAGCGTCCTCAAAGATATCTATATATGTTTTCATTTTTTTCAAAAATACGTTTATTGCAAAGATATGACCGAACCAAACTTTGTCTTACTGTCGGGGGTATCGAATCCCTTTCAAAGTTAACTCCAAATTTTTTCTTTGTTTTTGTCTTTTTTTTGCAAATTACTTTTCACACTTTTATAACAGTCGTGGAAGATTTTGCCATATTTTTAAAAGCTATATTAGGAGATATTTTGTCAAATACCTTGAACAATCACGATCTGTGTTGAGAAACTACTGTAAATGAACGTAAACAAAAAAAAATACATTATGAAATCTATTTCATGGGATGACACAGCATAGGTTGAAAACACATTAAGTCGGTCGGAAGACCTGTTGTTGCCCCAGCAACAAGAACGCATCTAGTATTCTTACTATTTTCGTATTGACCAACTTTTGGAAATGACCTTTGTCCGGTCCATTTCTCCAGAACAGCTTAAGATATGAAAGTTTACTGTGTCGGATATCATAGATCATGACTTGTAGATGTGTCGAACAACATTTTGTCCGTCGTCAGTTCTTCCGGTCGTCACAAAAAAGGGGATTAAAAGTCGATTTTTTAAATTTCTTTGTCTTTCTTTCTATCTTTTTCTGTGATATTCATGGCACAAGTAAAGGCCCCTATTTGCTGATTTTACGTATAACCAGTTTTTTGATTTGATAAAGAAGGAATTAAATATCTTTGAATGTCTTAGAACTTTCGCAAACGTAGGTTCAAGCGTTTCCTTAAACACTAAAAAATATTAATTTCTTTTTCTCATAAATAGACTGCGCGAGAGGTAATACACATTGTCCCAATGTGCAGGTACGGTCTTCCCCGGGATGGGGAATGGACCTTTAGAAAACCTTCCCTGGTTCAATAGAGACGAAATAATAGCAAATAAAATGTTGAAAACATATATCATGTGTGTGCATCTTATTGTCCCCCCCCCATACATTTGTAAACTGTAAAAAACCTATCCCCACCTTTCTAACTTATTGAAATGAATGCTAATTCCGCTTTAATGTTTTACATTCTACAAAAAATGACCTTGACATTTATATAACAAGGCACTCTTCTTGAAGTTAAGAAAATGATAAGGCTTAATTCTTTCTACAAAATAATGGTAATTTACAAGTCTATATTCAAGACACCCCCCCCCCCCCGGAAGCGCGCAGCCAGGTAGAATTCGCAGATATAACATATACAACTTACAAGTAACGTTTTAAAAGTTTCATTCATAAAAATTTAGTTCCCCTAATGTCATCTGATAATTTGCTATCATTCAGTCTTCCTATGTTTTGTCTGTAGAATTTATAATTATTTCATTTAAAAAAAAAATTTATCTTGAGAAAATAAAGATTGTCAGCTGCATTTATTAGCATCTCGCATTTTCTTGTATATCTTTTACTTGCATATGAATAATGTCATTAAATAAAATAAAAGAAATCGAACTCTATTTCCATCTTTTTTAATTCATTCATAAATCCTTGGATCCGCTCGCAGCTGAGCGGTGGCCTCATCGCTACTGTAAACAATTCATTCATCACGCCGAAAATGTTCATGATTCCGCTAAACTAAGAAAGTTTACACATGGTTTATCATCTCATATCAAACATCAGACCTGTCCAATGCAGGAATGCTCGAGTTAAAGAGGAAAATTCAGGAATTATTTTGCGTCGGCCATATTTTGCCGTGAACCTAGGCGACATTTTTTTAATGTTTCCGTCTCCAACGGAAGACCTTCTTGTTCTTCGTTTTCTTTTTCCCTATTATTATTATTATTAAGGAAGACCTTATTGTTTTCGTTCGGAAGACCTTATTATTATTATCGTCTGTTTTTTATTAATTTTGTGTCGCGAGTGCAACGGCTTCCGAAGACTCCTTCGGAAGACCTTAAATGCTGTTATTACTGTTTTTTATTATTATTATTATTATTATTTTTCTTTTTTCATAGTTAGGGCGATATCTGAAGCTGTGTGTGAGAAAGGATTTCCAAGATTTTTAGCAGGGATGATGCATCATGAGAATATCTCCAGACGTGTTTTTCATTTTTTCAAAATTCACTTTCGTTCGCGATTTTTGGGGAATTTTTGTATTTTTTAAAAGGCATTTTGTCTCAGCAGTTTTCTCGAGAACGGCTAAAGATATGAAAGTGAAACAAAAATTACTTAAGGTGATAGATCATCGAACTCCATTATGGGGAACGACCTTTATTTTTATATTTCTATTTTGGCATCTTCCAGATTCGCTAACGGAAGTGAATTCAAAAAAAGTCCCATTTCTCAACTTTTTTGTTTTTCAATATTTTTCTTTAAAGAATTTAGAGGGTTTATAGTGTGTCTTATAATAATTTTAAAAAGTATGTTTTTTTATCTTGATGCGCGCATCTATTAAAAAGATATGTCCGAAGCCAAACTTTGTCGCAAGTTGGGGGTTCGAATCCCGGCGGGGGCGTTGCAAAAATTTTTTTTTGTTTACTCTGTTTCTTTTTTTCACTTGCAAATGACTTTAATCTCTTTTATAACATGGATGGAATATTTTGCTCGATTTTTAAAAGCTATTTTTTGAGATATTTTGTTCAGGAATAAAACCTGTAATTATCATGACATGTATTTGAGAGACTGCTGTGAATAAACGTAAACAAAAAATAAATGCTTTGAAATCTATTTCATATGACGTCAGGATAGAACTCTAGCACGAAAAGTCGGTCGGAAGACCGCTTGTTGCTCCAGCAACAAAGAACGCAATATCTCTTTTGTTTTTTGGTTTTTAAAATTTTTCAACGGAAGACCTTAATATGATAGCAGGTATTCTACGTGTTTCTTAAAATATATTCTTATTATTTTCAACCAAACAGTCTTTAGAACATAGATAGACATAGTGGATTCACAAAAAGACCTTATTGTTTTACATGTCACGGTTTCCTATTATTATTATTATTATTCTTTTTTTCATACTTTTATGGATATCTCAGCTGTGACTGTATTATATTTCATAAGATTTTTACAGGAAAGATGCACATGCATCAATATCTCCAGACGTGTTTTTCATTTTTTCAAAATTTTCTTCCGGTGTTTAAAATGCAAATTTGTATTTTTAATAAATTGATTTTTGTACACTCAAAAGGGAGTTTCTCGAAAACGGCTTAATTAGATTATTATTATTAACTTCTGGACTTTTTTGAAAGTAAACTGTACATGTAGATGTAAAACCTTTTTAACGTCCATGTTATTTTTTGCCCAACAAGGTCATTTTGCGCGCACGTGCTTGCAAACGGAAGTGAACACGTGAAAAAGACCAATTTTTCAACTTTTTTGTTTCTCAATATTTTTCTTTGAAACTCATTGTACAGATATATTATAGAGCATCATTCAAAGATATCTATATATGTTTTCATTTTCTTCATGCGTGTGTTTATTGCAAAGATATCTACCGAACCAAACTTTGTCTTACTGATTGGGGGTTCGAATGCCTATAACACTCTTGGGGCGTTCCCCAAATTTTTTCTTTGTTTTTGTCTTTTTTCAGTTGCAAATTACTTTTCACTCTTTTATAACATGTGTGGAACATTTTGCCGATTTTTAAAACGCTATATTTGGAGATATTTTGTAAATACCTGGAACAATCACGATCTGACAGTTGAGAATCATCTACTGTTAATGAACGTAAACGAAAAAATATATTTAATGAAATCTATATTCATTTGATGACGCAGCATATTTAACTGTCTTAAAGAAAATGTACAAAAAAGGGATGGGGAACGTTTGCTTTTACTCTGTTGCCCTAGCAAAACTTTAATTATTATTATTTTTATTATTCCTGGGAAAATTTTGTCCACGAGTGATCTTGTAAACTATACATCCGACTAAGGTAAAATGTTTTTAGGGTCAGTAGACATGTTATGTAGATTTGCCGAACGAAGGTCATTTTGCGCGCACGTGCTTGCAAGAGCGTGCACGTGCAACACTTGAAATGACCAACATAATGGATATTGCTGTAACTTTTCTTTTTTTGATGAATTTTTTTGAAACTCATAATAAAAGGATACATTAGTAGTATAGACAAGATGGCATGGTCAAAATAGCAAGATCTCACGCGCATGCACGTGCGCTTCGCTCTGATTGGCTGAAACTAAAGTCTCAATATCTTTCTTGTTTCTTGTCATAATCTTTTGAAATTTTGAGCATAGTCCTATATTATAAAGATCTACAGCATGATATATAAAAAATTTCATTAAAGCATGCGCATGCGCGCGTGCTGCAATCTGATTGGCTGAAACTTTAAATGGCTATATCTCCTTTGTTTTTTGACGAAATGCTTTGAAATTTAAAACATAGTCATGCATTAGGATATCCTAAAATATGATATAGAAAAAATTCATGAAATCACGGGCATGCACGTGTGCTGCAATCTGATTGGCTGAAACTTTAAATGGCTATATCTCCTTTGTTTTTTGACGAAATGTTTGGAATTTTAAAATATAGTCATTCATTTAGATACCCTTCAATACGATAAAGATAAAAATTTATGAAATCACGCGCATGCATGTGTGCTGCAATCTGATTGGCTGAAACTTCAAATGGCTATAACTCCCTTGTCTTTCAACCAAACAGGATGGGATTTAGAACATAGATATATATAAGGGACTCCAACAATAAAGTGTAGTCATTATGCACGTGCTTGCACGTTCGTGCACATGAAATGAGTAAAATTAAAAATACACTCGAATGAGTGCATTTTTTAATACATGTTGTACTTTTGGATTAAATGCTTTAATATTAAGTATATTAAAATTTTAGAGAGTGTAGACAAGATAATATGGTCGTTACGCAAATGAACACGCGTGCAATGCCTATTTTTAAATATATTTTGTATTTTTCTGGAAGACTTTCATTGAGTCTAAATTCCATAAAGTATTTCTTATTTAATAGAGATTACAGGGAATATGGCACCAAAAGGGAGGTGGGGAGCGTTTGGGTAACATTCTGTAACGGTCCCCGTTACAATTAGCACTAGTTAAATAGCAATTTTTCTGTTGCGAATTGTACGTAAATAATTGACTTGTAACTACGATATGTTGAAAAATCTAATAGTATCAGATCTTCTTTAACAAATCTTTTTGTCAAGCTCTGATTATTACTACAATTAAAAAAATATCCAAAACTATCATAAAGTAGTATATTATTTATTGCTGGCATGCATGGGGATCATCATTTCTGGTGCGTGGGTTTTTACAGAAGCAGCAACCGTCAGGTTCATGAGCCCTGTCTACCATAATCAGTCAGTACATCATACATTCTCTCAGAATTTGTTACCATGAATTAATATATGTCACATGCATCTTTACAATCAACGAGCCGTGATCAGTTCCAATTTTCATCAGCTTAGAGATAAAATCAAGGTAGTACTTAGAGTCAGGGTTCGCTGTCCATGATTATTATATTTTCCCTCTTCGCAGTATGTACAATGTATGTACACTATAAGAGAATAGTTTTTTAATCGAAATATGAAGAAAACGAACAGTGATCAACCTGAAAAACTGGAACAACACAAATTGGAAGCCGTGCAAACACGGACGCGTAAAACACCAAGATTAGATCATGTGTCGTGAAGGAGTAAGCATCCCCTGTCGAACAGTGTTCCCTGTCATGATCGCACAGAGACCTTATAAATTGAATGAAAACGTGAGACAATCACTTAATTATATGCTTTTAAGTAAACTATACAGAAATAATTTGCGTTCCTTTTTGGATATTAACCAATGAAGAGCTAGTAATACAACTGAAATTAAATTACAAGTATTTGTATAAAACATTCAGTGTAATACAATACATTTTGCTTGTAATTAAGTGTAACATTGTAAAAATCGGTTGTGCCTCGGTTGTTTTATTAGGGTGAAACATTTTCAAAGTTACTTTAAAACTACGTACCATATATTATATTTTGCAATCATGGTCATTGTTCATACCATCAACTTTGCGAAATGTTGACTTTAACCAGGACTTTTGATTCCTAATATCACCAACTTATTCGTCAACAGGTTGCCTTATTTTCAAAATTGTTCGTATAAAGTATCAGAGCCTTCTTTTGCAATTTTTGCCCCCCCCCTTTCGCGTAAGTGAGAGAACATTAAATCTCATTCGCCTGTCAGTTTGTAAGTCTGTCGGTCTGTACTTCTGCATGTCCGTCCATCACAAAAACTTTAACCTTAGACATGTCTTTTGAATGGGAAGAGATAGGGCTTACATATAACACATGTATATTACCCGTGACAAGTCCTTTCTGAGAACACTATGATTTTGACCCCGTAACATTGACCTTGAAGTTTTACCTACATTTCAAAAAATCAATCATACGCCCGCGTGACTATTGGTTAGAGCGTCTGCTCTAGAGTCACGAAGTAAGTAGTCAATCCTTACGTCGCAGGCTCGAATCCTACTATGGGACATGGAGACTGGTCCTTCGGATGAGACCTTATAAAACGAGGTCCCGTATCGCAGAAGGTGTTGGCGCGAAAAAGATCCCTTCCTGCTCAATGGCCCTAAGTGCCGAGTATAGGACAAAATTTGCAGCTCTGCATCAGGAAGTGGTGGCGTCTCCATATGAGTGAAAAATTGGCGAGAGGGACGTTAAACAATATACAATCAATCAATCATCAATGAATTGGTCACAACTTTTGAATGAGAAGAGATAGCGCTTTCAATTTAAGATGCATATTACCTGTGATAAGACCTTTCTAAAAACATTATGATTTTTAGCCGGGCTTATTGCTCAAAGAGCAATTGCCGGCTTATGTGATCCTGTTCAAGACAGGATGTTAACCTGATAGTCGCCATTTTAAAGTTACGTGTAAAAATATAGTTCTTACTCTCAACCGCTTTTGAGATAATACAAACGCTAAATAAAGCAACAAAAATAAAACCAAGTTTTATCTAAATAAATAAACATATTTAGTACCTTTGAAAACTTCACTTAAGTCAAAGAACATAGTTCAGTGGTGTAAGGAGTTTTTATAATCAGTGTTACATGTATCTTTGTTTTCTACACATACGAAG
>NW_026925339.1:0-25976 GCF_032062105.1 Saccostrea cuccullata | reverse complement strand
CATAATGGTCGATCAAAGTTTTACTTAGGAATACATAGGAAAATTCTTTAAATATCTTCTCAAGAATAGCAAAGCCAAGATCAGTCATATTTATATGGAGGCATCCTAAGGTAGTTAAGATTCAAGTTTGTTTAAATTATGACCCCAGGGATAGGGTGAGGATACAATGGGCAATCAAATTTTACTTAGGAATATATAGGACACATATTTCATGGACAGCAAAGCTATGATTGCTCATATTTAAGTTGGGAAGGGGGGGCACAAGTAAGTACAAATATAAAGGGCACAATTTAGAGGTTTTTAGCTCACCTCAATGAAGTTAGGGGGTGCTAGTTTATGTGATACCCTCGGCGCCAGTGTGGGCATCCGAGATTAAAGTTTTTGGTGCAGTTTTCTCTTGAAGTACTTCTTCGCCCTATATTGATCAGATAAGCATGCAAGATGCTTCTAGTGTGTATCATTTTTAGATGCAGCAATTTCAGCTAAGTAATGACTAGGTTAATGTTTTGGAAACAGGTTCAAGTTTTTGGTGCATCTTAAAGTTTTGGGTTCAGGTCTCAATTCCAGGTAACTATAAGCCCTCTGTTGATCAGACTTGCATGGGTCATTCATCTAAGGATGCATATACTACCAGGCTTCCTTCAGATGCTGGATGTGACCCACATTTTCTGCATTAGTGAATAGGTTTAAGTTTTTGGCACACATTTTATTTCTGAGTAACTGTATAAGTCCTATGTTGAACAATCTTGCATGGGTGATATCTCTAAGGATGCATACTACCAGGTTTGCTTCAGATGCTGGATCTGACCTACATTTTCCACCTGAGTGAACAGGTTAAAGGTTTTGTGCAGAATTTATTTCCAAGTAACTTTAAGCCTATGTTGACCAAATCTTTACATGGGATACATCTAAGGATGCATACTATCAGGATTGCATCTTCGTTTTCCAGATGAGTGATTTGGGGATGTACACTTCTAGATTATTAGTTTAATGTGGGACTTTGCCTATATTAAAAACAAAGATTCCTTGTGGTAAGCTCTGTCACCTCTGATTACCTATGCTTTCTGCATGCTGGAAAGGCCTGAGAATTGAGCCCTAAGGGGTAGGCACTGTAGAGCCCAATACAGGGTTTGAAGTTCTAAAAGGGAATATATAGGAAAGATTGTCAAAATTTCCAGAAAAGGAGGGCTCTAAATAGTAATATTAAAATAAAATCATGCTTGGTTAGTACAGATAAAAGGTGTTTTTTTTCTGAAGGCTCAAATGAAGGCTTAAGTGAGCTTTTCTGATCACATTTTGTCTGGTGTCTGTATGTCTATAAGGCCAGATAAAATTAATCTTAAGATTCTCATCCCCGCCACCCCTCTCAAAATGTCCCACCCCGGTGTTTTTTATTTTGATTTTTTGGGTGTTAAAGTATTTTCGTGTATTTTTATTCAGCAAGAATTTTGGTCTAAGTTTGAGTTATCTCCCGTCTGTATTAAAAGTCGCAAGTCGCTATATACCGGTATAGCAAAAGAGCCATGTGAAGAGTGGCAAAAAATCTGCAAACTGTAAAATTGTATATATTATATTAGTGTAGAGAAGGCAGAGAAGAAAAATGAGCACAAACACATCTAGATACCATCTTTCTTATGGATAAACTTGGTATGTTCTCATTTCGCACAAAGATTGCCCATGACCCAAGGATGTGTCATAACCTTGATCGATGGTCACTTCAAGGTGACTGGAAGAAAAATTTCATAAATCATGTGTGATACATATCTTTATTATGGAAAAAATTACTTCTGAAAAACTCAGCCGGGGGGGGGGGGGGGGGGGGGGGGGATTTTGTCCCGTTTGGGCAGTTCTAGTTTATCTTGGCCTTTTAAAATGTTAAGAATACTTGAATTCATTACAAATTGAATAAAATATTGTAAATTTCTAATTTTTAGAATTTAGATCTAAGGGCAGATCACTCTTAACTGCAGAAAAATACCTTAGAATCAGAACTGCTAGTGTGCAGTGTAGAGAGGGTTCTTAAGAAGTCTTATCAAAAACAGGAAGGCATGATAAGTCATACTAATATGGAAACATCCTCGTGCAGTGTAGATTCAAGTTATGACCCCTTGGGCAGGATGGGTCTACAATGCACTATCCGAGTTAAACATCTATAGGGGGAAAAATCTTGAAAATCATTTTCTTAAGAACAGCAGAGACTGAGTCATGTGTAGTCAAATTAATATGGATGTATCTTAGGGTGGCGTAAATTAAAGTTTGTTCCAATCATGACCTTAGGCGTAGAGTGGGGCTTCATCTATAAAAATCATGACACCTAAGGTAGGATGGGGTCAAAATAGAGATCAAAGTTTTACATAGGAATGTATGATACAAAAATCTGCAGTGTGATATTGACTCAGGTGAGTGTTGTGCCCATGAGTCTATTGTCTTGGAGGTGAACCTATTTTGCACTTAGAATTTGATCAAATTCTTTAATCGACTGTTAATTTTACTCCTATTTAAGTAACCAACACAACTTAATGAAACTTTGAAGTTAATAAAAACTTTAATAGTATTGGATGCATAGCATTGCCCTTTAATTATATAAGTTATTTGTGGTGTTGTAAGCAATGTGGGAGTGTAAGGTATGTTATCTTGCTTACTTTTTCTTTCATTGTGTCCAGCTGATTAATGCTGCAAGGCCTGCTAGAATTCAAAAAAATGTTTGTTTGGAATTGCCGCCTAGAGGGTTTCAGACACAGGAAAAGGGGAAATTATTTTTCTTCCAAAATTGAAGATCAATAAAATTTTCAGGAGGGGGCATTTTAATTAGGCAGGAGGCAATTCCAAAAAAAAAACCATTATTTTGATCTCAACAAACTTTTAGCATTTGTTTATCTTTGAAAGAAAGTGTGGTCAATGCAAATTTAAGACTTTGATAATGAAGCTGTTTTGCTGATAAACTGGAAAAGTATTAGATGTAGAATCATTGCATTTGTTGGGTGTCTATGATCTTCAATTAGAAATAATAGAAAAAAACTATATTAAGGTGGTTATAAGTAATTTAGTAAAATACATGATAACATTTAATATTATTAAAAATGCTTGCATCAAGAAATGCAGATAGTTCATGAAATACAGGTATACATACATTAAATATTCATTTTATGTACCTGGATCAATAGAGAGGGGGCGCAAATTGATTTTGTGCTATCTGTCTGTTTGTCTGCAAACTTTAACCTTTGATCCCCATAACTTTTGAACTATGCGAGATAGAGACCTCAGACTTAGTATGCATACTCCAGTAATTGAGCTGCTTGAACCATAGAAGATAGAAACTTCATATTTAGAATGCATACTCCACTAGTTATGCTCTTTAAAATGACACCACGGTCGAAGGTCAATGACTTTGTGACCTTGACTGTGACATTTACTAAAAATAGCTTTTTTGATCCTTCGCCATAACTTTTAAACCATTGGAGATAGAGACTTCATATATGTTATGCAAACTCCACTAATATAAGCTCTTTCAAATGACACTAAAATCAATGATTTTGTGACCTTGAACGTGACCTATATGCTAAAAACAGCTTTTTTGAACCTTCACCATAACTTTTGAACCATAAGAGATAGAAACTTCATATTTAGAATGCATACTCCACTAATTTAGTTCTTTCAAATGCACTAAGGTCAATGACATTAATCTTAACTGTGACCTATACGATAAAAATAGCTTTTCCGAACTTTGTTGCTGCGAGATACAAAGTGTTTCACAATCACATCTTGTTTTTCTCTAATAACAACATATATGTAGAATGACATCATACAACAAACATGTTGAGACAACTAATTTATCATAAAAGTAGAGTAATTTTATTCATGTCGTGACAGAAGGGATCAAATTCATAGTTTCAATGAATTAAAAAATGTAAATGGTATTTTTTAATTTTTGATTGAAGCAAAATTGCTTTTATCAGTTAAAGACTAAGGGTAGTATTTAATGTATTTTAAGAAGTCTGCCTTAATTGATCTGTTGAAGCATATCTGATAATGCAGGTTTAATTCATATCTTAGGTAATGTTGAAAGGAATTTGAGGAAAGGACCACTAAATTTCAGCTGAAATAATTCATTAAATTATCCTAGATGTTGATGTTGAGCATTTTGTTATACCCCATGCTTGAAAACTGGGAGGGTATATACTATATGGTAGTCGGGATGTACAATTGTCTGTCCGTATGTTTGTCGTCCGTTACACTTTGGGGTACCCATCTCTTATCCACAACTCCTCTCATACAATATGTACCACTGAATGACATTTGATAGACTTTTACAGAACTTTTATTACATATGGCCATTATGCACCTTCTATTTTTAGCTCTTCTGAGCCAAAGGCTCAAAGAGCTAATGCTATGGCCATTTGTGCGGTGTGCGTAAACTTTTTAGAATTATGGGCCATTACTCAAGAACCCTTTGGCCAATCCGTACCAAATTTGTCACAGGGTATCCTTGGCCCAAGGGCTACCATTTATACTAAAATAAGGGTTGGGACCCTTAAACAAGGGGAGATAATCAGGAAAACAAAAGCAAAAATACTTAGTTGCTAAAAAATCTTCTTCTCCATAACCACCAGGCAGATTTTCACCAAACTTACATACAAGGATCAGGATGTGTCGAAGATTAAAATTTGCACGGGGAATTACCTTGAGACAAAGGGCGTGGTCTCAAGGTCACTTCAAAGTTGACCTAAATTTACAATTAATAAAAACGTGTATATTTTGCTTACTATAAGAACTAGGATCATCAATTCTTGTAAGTTGATGCATCTTATGACTTCACATCATGTTAACTCAAAAGTAGGTCACGGTGACCTACTTTTTAAATTTTGCGGGGATTTGTTTTCAAATTGATTTGAAGGCATATTTTGGACACTTTAAGGCCTATGATCATCAAACTTTGTCAGTTGATGCATCTTGGATCCTCGAACAATGTCAACTTAAAAGTAGGACACCGTGACCTACTTTTTGAACTTTATGACTTACCCTTTTAAAAACATTAAATCCCATTATTTCAGACACTGGGAGGTTTAGAATCATCAAATCTTGTACTTTAATGCATCTTGGGACCTTAAAACATATTTATGAAAAAGTAGGTCACTGTGACCTAGTTTTTGAATTTTGCCGACATTTGTTTTCAAATTGCTTAAAACGCATATTTTGATTACCTTCAGACCTACGATCATCAAACTTGGTCAGTAGATGCATCTTGGGTCTTTGAAAAATGTTGACCAAAATGTAGGTCACGATGACCTACTTTCGACATTTTATGGCTATATTTAAATATCTTAGGTATTTATTGGCTTAGAATCATCAAACTTTGTCAGTCCATGCATATTTGGTTTTTGGAGAGTGACGACCTAAAAGTAGGTCATGGTGACCTACTTTTGACATTTTATGGCTTTATTTAGGTATCTCCGGTACTTATTGGCTTAGAATCATCAAACTTTGTGAGTTGATGCATCTTGGGTTTTTGGAGAGTGATGACCAAAAAGTAGGTCATGGTGACCTACTTTTGACATTTTGTGACTATAATTAAGTATTTCTGGTACTTATTGACCTAAAATCATCAAACTTTGTCAGTTGATGCATCTTGGGTTTTCAGAGAACGTCCACCAAAAAGTAAGTCACAGTGATCTACTTTTGACATTTTATGGCTATATTTAAGTATCTCAGGCACTTATTGGCCAAGAAGGGCGGGGCCACAATGGCCGACCAAAGGTGCTCAGGTGAGCGATGTGGCCCATGGGCCTCTTGTTTTGTGTGCAATTAATACAGAGTTTTATCAATGGGTGGCACTGTAGCTCTCCCTACTATCAATATATATTTTTTCGGAGAGGTACAGTTCTGCAGCTAAAAGATACCAAATGGGGATAACTAAATTCTCTGAATTTGCTTGTTTGTCCCCAGTTACTATTGATTGATGAAAGCTGGTGTGGATCGAGTTTTATTGTGTGTTTCAATTGCACTGATAATACTTATGCAGAGGAGGTTAAACAACATACAATCAATCAATACCTATGCATTGAAGGAGAAAGGGAATATTATAATTATTTTGACCTTCTATGTCCATCTGTCTGTGTGTTTTTCTGTCCATGACAAATAAGTGATCTCAGTTTTCTGCAAGTATGTATGGCAGATCTTTGTTAAGGCATGCATTATGGTTTGATTTATTTTTTATTACTTTGCTGGTCAGAAACCATAAGAGCTTAAGCGATATGAGTTGTCCGTCATCCACCTGTCTGTCTGTAAACAATTTTTCAAAATGCTGTTCTTCCTATAGTTTTGGTTTGATTTTAATATAATTTGGCACAAAAGTAGACTACTGTAGGATACATAAATTTGTGCATTAGTTTTTAATGTCCATGGACGGTGTTGCTATGGTTACTAAAAAAAAATTTCCTTTAAAATGCTACTCCATCTACATTTTTTTTAATTTCAATATAAATTTTGGCACACAAGTACTAGGATACATAATTTAGTGCATTGATTTTTGGTGAATGGTGTTGCCATGGTTACTAAAAATTGAAATTTCTTTAAAACACTACTCCTTTAGGTTTGGTCTAATGTCAATTTAATTTTGCATACAAGTAGACAATTTTGGAGCATCAATTTTTTTTATTTCAATGAACAGTGTTGCCATGATTACTGAAAATTAAAAAATCCTTGAAATTCCTTTTAAGTGCTACTCCTGGAATAGTTTTAGTCTGATTTCATTATAAGTTGGCACACAAGTAGACTACATTAGGATACATAATTTGTTGCAATGATTTTTGATTTTTTTAAATAAATGATCAGGGATTTTCCAATCACTTTTGGGAATGGGGCCCAGGCCCTTAGAATTGGGTATTTAATGACATTTTATCACTAATTGGAAAATCTTATTGTATGATGTTTTTCAAGAAATAAACACTAAGATGAATAAAATTGATGTCTTTAATAGTTATTATAGAACTAAGAATCAGAGAATTGATCATTATAACAAAGTTTTACCCATATTTTAAACCTGACCATGTTTGTATTTCATGAAATATGATCAAGTTAACCTCTGAAGTTCTTCAGCATTCAAAAATCAACATATGCAGTTCATTTTTGGGAAAAAGGGAGGGGTTTTGCAATTGGGAATGGGGCCCATATTCGGCCCTACATGGGGTAGTGGAAAATCCCTGTGAATGGTTTTGCCATGGTTACTTAAATAGAAATTTGAGATTCCTTTAAAATGCTACTTCTATGGTTTTGGTCTGATTTCAATATAACTTTGCATACAAGTAAAATACACTAAGATGCATTATTTCATTTATTGCTGCCTGTTGCAAAGTTTCAAATCAAGAACTATTTTTTCCTTTGTTATATATACAGAGCAGTAGAGCTACAGTCTCATCAGATACTTCTGGTTGTACGGATTTTCATTGCAGTTTTTAAAGCAACTTATCATCGTTGATGTCTGAAATTCAGGCATGTCATATTGAGGAAGACTTCTTTGTTTAAATCTTGTACCAACTTCCTGTTTATCCATGCATTTGAGTAGCTTACATAACAGAATTTTGTCAAGTTTTTTGAGCAACAACTCATTGCAGATGCTTAAATTTTAGCACACTCTTTGTTGAGGCATGTCATGTGGTGGGATTAATTTTTATATAAATCAGAGGTCGTTTTCTTGTTTATGTGTGTGTCTGTCTGTAACAGAACTTGTGTATATTATTTACATCGTAGTGTATAATCATATAATATCTATTACTAATGAACAATGGCCTAAAAACTTTTTGTTATACATGAATTATTTTGTGCATGCTTCTGTGAAAAAAGCTTTGTTTTATTTTTTTAGATGCCAAAGAGAAAGAGTTTAAATGGCAGGGAGAAGCGCCAGAGAGATAAATTGCGCAAAAGGGAGAAACGGGAAAAACAGACCCTGCCCTCACCAGAAGAAAAGCCACCAGATTCTGCTATCCCTTGTGGATCAGCAGATGGAGTTATTATGGCTCCACCCGGTAATTTTCCGGGGCAAGGCTCAATAGGGTTGCCGCCTTTTGAGGAAAAACCCTTGGCCAGGTTGCAGGCCTCTCTTCGCGAGAAAATGCAACCAACTGCCCTGAGTAACGCATCTTCTCAGGGAAGTCGTCTGTGTGCCCGAAACGGAGGCATGGCACCGTCCCCTGACTCCCCACCGTGGGTTTGTACCTCGCCGAGGGTACCTGAGCCGGACACCGTGCACGTGTCTGGCTCAGCAGGTCAGGCGCAGCTGGATATGTCATCCTCCAAGGGGGATGAGTCCAGCAGGAGATTGATTGATGCAAACCAGAGTAAAAGAACGAGATCTAAAAAGTATACTAAAAGGAATTTACATGATGAAAATGAGAATATAGACAGTGAATATGAGAAAAATAAATCAGAATGCAGAAATGAAAGACAATGTGGTGATGAATTGGATGATGATGATTATGCCTGTAGTACTTTTGATGGACCAGTATCAATGTCTCAGGTATGTGTTCAAGGTTCTTTTCATCAGGGTGACTTGATGTTTGGTGAAAATGCAGGAACACAGTGTGTTGCAAACTCCTTGGCAGCTTTAGCTTACCATAAACTAAAGAACTCTACACAATGGCAAACTTCAGATATGAATAAAGTATTAGCAATGGGTGATGAGCTTTATACATACTTGCAGCGTAGTTCAACCATTGTAAGTAGGTACCTTTTAGTTGACGAGCTACCTCAGTTTTTTGAATGTTTTAATGCTATGTTTGAATTCAAAGCACATGGATCCTTATCTAGCCTGATAAATTTGTCTGATACAGAGCCAAACTATGATGATTTTAATGCATATTCACTTTCAGATGCATTGCAAATTTCTCTGGAAAAAACAAGTGGATGTTTTGTGTGTTTCATGGGAAATACGTTTTTGGTTGGAAAAACAATAGATGGTTTATTTACATTCGATTCACACTCGAGGTCACCTTTAGGATATATGAGTGTAAATGGAAGGAGTACAAGAATACTGTATAACTCTGTTCATGATATTTACAATCACATTTTGTCATTAGCAACATCAATGGGATTTTCTGGAATTACTGAATGTGAAATCACTGGTGTTGATTGTTCAGTGAGACAGGTTGAATCTACTGATGAAGATGTTAAAATTGGGCAAAAAGAAATTACACAGCATATTGAAGACTCTGAAGGGGCTTTTCAAGAAAGCACAAACATTTTGCGTATGAGCATGCCATCAGTTGCAGATGATGATTGTGAAATTATTTGCTGTGATAGGAGTGAAGTTAGGTTTTTGCCACTTTCATTTAATAAAAAGGTACACCTTTGTAAGATTATTGGAATACCACATTCAAATAGAATCGATAACAATGAACGGAATTGCCATGAGCAAGAAATGGGTGCACCTGACAAATGTGTTGAAATTCAAAGGGATGGAAACTGTTTTTTCAGGGCTGTTTCATTTTGTTTGACTGGAGTGGAAGATTATCATTACGCTATACGATTAGCAGTATGCCTACATCTTCTGCACAACAGTATATTGTTTGAATCCTTTGTAAGATGTGCAGAAAGTTCTGTAGAAAATCACTTAGCATTAACAGACATGTCAAAAGATGGTACATGGGCAACTGAACTGGAAATTCTTGCACTCTGTCATCTCCTGAGTACTGATGTCCATACATATACAGAGAATCGTTGGGTTAGATATTCAAGACAAATGATACAAAGTACAACAAATGATCAATCCAGTGGAGCAATTTATCTAGATCATAAGAATCAGAATCATTATGATGTAGTGGTGACTGTGGCTGAAAAAAACTCAGATGGTTTCACGAAAACACATTCCCTATTGTACAGAAAAAAGTGTGGAAATAGAAATCGTATGAGACAGGTTCGAAGCATTTCATCCAAAGAAAAATCCAGAAAAAATCTTGAAATGAAAGCAAGGAAATTGAATTCTATGGAAAAGAAATTAAAAGCAGCAAAACTTAAGTACAAAACTGACCTTAACTTTAGATTAAAGGCAATAGCAAATGGGAAAAAGAGATACAAAGAAGATGAAATGTACCAAGCAAAGACAAAGCAGAGGAGTGTAGAAAAATACAATTTGAGTGCAGAACACAAGTTCAAAGTTAAGGAAGCCAGTAAAAGGAAATACATAACGGATGAAATTCATAAACAATATAAAAAGAAAAGAGGTATTGAGAAATATAGATCAGATATACTGTATAGAAGAAACACTAAGCAAAGAAGTCGAGAAAAGTACAAGAATGATGAAGTACACAGATTAGATGTGAAACAAAGAAGTAAAGAAAAGTATAAGCAAGACAAAGAGCATCAACATAAGGTTAAGAATGCTAATAAACTAAAGTATAATGCAAGTGCAGATGAGAAAAAGAAAAAGAAGGAGAGTGTCTTTAACCAGAGACGGGCCCTACATGTAAAACTTGAAGATGAAGATGAAGTTGTGAGATTGTTTAAGGAGAGTGTAAGAAATGGCCCAGAATACACATGTTGCTGTTGTAATCGATTGCTGTTTGATCATCAAGTCCAAGGATGTTCACTTGAAATGTACAAAGGAAGACAAAAAACAAATGAAATTGCACAGACCTGCATACAGAAAAAATATCATGAGTGTACATCGTCTTGTCCAAGGAAGTGCCCAAACTCGTCTTTGTGGATATGTTTTACCTGTCATAGGAAAATATTGAGTGGTAATATTCCAGCAGAGGCGGCTGCTAATAAAATGTCACTAGAGGATATTCCATGTGAACTTCAGAATTTAAACAGTTTGGAGCAGCATTTAATTGCTTTACATATTCCCTTTATGAAAGTGATGGCGCTTCCACAAGGTGGTCAAAGAAATGTACATGGTCCTGTAGTATGTGTGCCATCAAATATTAAAAAGACATCAAGTTTGCCAAGAAATCGGGATGACAATTTATTGTTAAGAGTTAAGTTAAAACGAAAGCTAGCTTACAAGGGCTATTTTGAATACCAGTTTGTAAATCCAAATCACATAAAGATAGCTCTTGATTATCTTAAGAAGGAGAACAAATGGTATAAGGATGTAGTGATCAATACTACATGGGAAGGAAATAGTGACGAAAATGATTTGTTGCCGAATGAGTTGACTGAAATAGCAGATTCTCATGAGGAACTGAAAGAAGAAGAAAGCGATTACATTCAAGAGGTTGTTACTGACACCTGCTTACAGCCTGTCGATGTTGCACAGGAAGTTCTTGATCATTACTTTGACGATATTTACAATATTGCACCAGGTGAAGGGAAAAATCCAATCCGAATGTTACAAGAAGAAGGAAACGAAGCAAAGACATTTCCACATTTATTTCCAAATGGTAATTTTTCTTGGAATGAGGATCGAGATGTGAAGATAAGTCTATCAAGATACTTTAACAACAGGCTTATGAATGCTGATAACAGATTTGCTAAAGACACAAATTACATTTTCTTTTCTCAGTACATGTCAGAATTGAACCAAGTTATTGAGAAAACACAAATTTCAATCCGAAAGTCTTTATCAAAGCTTGATAATGGAAAAGCAGTTACATCTGAAATGTTACAGAATCCAGATGTTCTGTCTGATCTTCTTAAGAATAATGAGGCTTTACGTTTTATGCAACCTATTCGAGGAACTCCTGCGTATTGGTCAGCTACTCAGAAAGATCTTTTTGCTATGCTTCGACAGTTAGGTATCCCAACATGGTTTTGTTCTTTTTCTGCTGCTGAGTTCAGGTGGAACGAAGTAATTGGATCAATATTGCATCATGAAAATGATTGTAGATCCCCATCGGATTTAGACTGGTCAGAAAAAAGTGAAATTTTGAGAAGCAATCCAGTTTCTGTTGCCAGAATGTTTGAACATAGGTTCCATATGTTTCAAACGAATGTTATATTCTCACCAGCAAAACCAATAGGAAATGTTATTGATTTTTTTGTGAGAGTAGAATTTCAACAAAGAGGTTCTCCACATATGCACTGCTTGTATTGGGTCGAAAATGCACCGAAATTTGATGAAGACAATGAGGAAACTGTTTGTGATTTTATTGACAGGTATATAACATGCGTAGTGCCATCTGAAAATGAAGATCCAGAACTTCGAAGAATTGTTTTAGGAGTTCAACAACATAGCAAAAATCACTCAAAATCGTGTAGGAAAAAGGGAACAGATTGTAGATTCCACTTTCCAAGACCACCCTCAGAAAGAACATTTGTTACTAAGCAATGTGAAGAAGATGTTGAGGACTCTGAGAATAAAAGTGGAATGTGTAAATCTCAGGCAAAAGATATTTTATTGCATGTTTGGAATGAAGTTCTTGATGATGTGAATGGATGCAAAACAACACAGGAAATATTTTCTGACATGAAATTAACACAAGATGTTTATGAACTTGCACATCGGGTGCTATCTGCGAATACAAGTACTATCTTGAAACGAAATCCAGTAGAAATGTGGACAAACCAATACAACGCATGCCTTCTCAAATGCTGGGATGCCAATATGGACATACAGTACATTCTTGACCCATTTAGCTGCATTGTGTACATTATTTCATACATTTCAAAGTCAGAACGCGAAATGGGAATGCTACTGAAACAAACACAAGTAGAATCAGCAGAGGGAAATTTAAGTGCTCGTCAAACGATAAGGAATATTGGATCAGCTTATCTAAATCATAGAGAAGTGAGTGCCCAAGAAGCAGTGTACAGAGTTTGTAATCTAAAAATGAAAGAGTGTTCAAGGAAAGTTGTGTTTGTCCCTGTTGGTGAAAATCCAACTCGATTAAGTAAACCCCTTTCACAAATGAAAAGAACAAATAAGGACGAAAATAATATGGAAGATGATGACGACAGTATTTGGATGACAAATATTGTGGAGAGATATGAAAATCGCCCTGATCTACATCCCTTTCCTGAAATGTGCCTTGCAGAATTTTGCTCTGAGTATCGTGTTCTTGCGAAATCGCAGATTCCCAAGGTAGAAAAAGAAGGTGTTTTTGAATTGAAAAATGCAAATGGTTACATTCAGAAAAGAACAAGAGCCAAACCAGCCGTAATCAGATATCCGAGGTTTAATCCTGAGAATGCATCAGAGAAGTATTTTCAATCGGCAATACAGCTTTACCTTCCATATAGCACACTAAACCAACTGAAACCACCAGGATTTGAGTTTTTTCAGACATTTTATGAAAACGGGTTTGTCAGACTTCGATCTGAGAACGAATTAGAATCTGTCAGAAATGTGGTTGAAAAAAATCGTTGTTGTTTCTCAAAGAATGAGGATGCCTTACAAAATGCCCAAGAAACTTTAGAAGTTTATGGTGAACCTGAAGATGCATGGGCTAACCTTTGCCCTGAAACTGAAAGAAATCGGGAAGATTGTATTATAGAAAAAAAGAGAAGAGAACAATTAGATAATAAAGAACCAGAAATCACACATGAAGTGGAATGTGACGGCGCTTTGGACTTGATATATCATATCAGGGAAAGCTTTAACTCGAGGCAAGAAGTCCTTCCTTTGTTGCGAAGTTTAAATGAAAAACAAAAGCAGATTTTTTACTTAGTTCGTGAGTGGTGTTTGAAAAAAGCGGCTGGTAGGAAAATAGAGCCATTACATATTTTTGTTACCGGAGGTGCAGGGACAGGAAAAAGCCACCTGATCAAGACTATACAGTATGAGGCTTCTAGAGTATTTGAAAAAACCGTTTCGACTCCATCAGATTTGTCTGTTCTCCTCACAGCTTTTACTGGAACAGCAGCTTTCAATATTGGAGGAAGCACAATTCACCACGTATTTTCATTAACTAAAGCTCTTCCCATTCCATACGAACCTCTGAAAGAACAAAGTTTAAGTGCAATGAGAGTTAGGTTAGCTTCTTTGCAGATTTTGATCATTGATGAAGTGTCAATGGTTTATAAACGACTCCTCTACTACATACATGAACGTCTGGTGCAAATCAAGAAATGTAAGGAACCCTTCGGTGGTATTTCTGTCATAGCTGTTGGTGATTTTTACCAACTACCTCCTGTGAAACAACGAAAAGTGGAAATATTGTACAAAGAAAATGATGAATATCCCGTAGATTACTGGATAGAGTTTTTCAAAATCATAGAGTTGGAGGAAATTATGAGACAACGTGAAGACGCAGCATTTGCCACGGTTTTGAATTCACTACGGATTCGAAAGATAGAGGAACCCCTATCAGAAGATGCGAAAACAATGTTAAAAGAATGCATTAGAGATGGTCCAGATGAAGTACTGCACGTGTATCCTACAAATGACGAAGTAAATGAATACAATCTGAAGATGTTGCGAACAAACTGTGAAGAATTCATAGAGATTACAGCTGAAGATTATCAGAAAGACAAAACTACAGGAAAGCTGACTTTACGCGAGAAACCGTTCATAAGAACAAGAACTGATGGTCTCTCTTCTTCTTTGCTGTTTTCTGTGAATGCTAGAGTGATGTTGACAAGAAATATTAATGTGGAAGATGGACTTGTTAATGGAGCAATTGGTTATATTTCAGCTTTTGAATTGGGAACAAATCAGAAAAGAAATAGGGTAGAAGGAATCAGAATTGTTTTTGAAAGCAAAGAGATTGGGAAACTGCAAGGGAAGAAGACATGTCATGGAAATGAAGTACTGATTCAAAGAATACAAGAAGATATCAAAGAAAAAAATACAAAGAATGTTGTTCGACACCAGTTTCCTCTGAAACTTGCGTGGGCATGTACAGCGCATAAAGTTCAAGGCATGACAGCAAACAGTGTTGTTGTAAATTTAGATCGTACTTTCGCCCCTGGACAAGCATATGTTGCCATTAGCCGTGTCACTTCACAAAAAGGTTTATACATAGAAACAAAAGATGAAAATGAATTGCCTAAAAAAATTTACGCAAATCCGGATGTAAAATCGGCACTGGAAAAAATGGCAAAATTAATCCCTGAACATGATTCTCTGAACTTGCACCCAAAAGATGGAAAATTCAAAACAATTGTTTTACTCAATGTACAGAGTCTAAGAGGACATTTTCTAGACCTGAAAAGTGATACGAGATTTCTCCATGCAGACTTTATATGTATAACAGAAACATGGTTGACAGACAATGAGAGTACCAAAAACTTAGAAATTCATGACTTTGAATAAAAGAAAGCAGTCTTATGATGAAAGTATGGACAGTTTTGCCAAGCTTCGAACAGCAAGAGGAGGAGGTGTTGGTATTTACAAGAAGACAAAGGAAAAGGCCGTATTTTATATTTTACCTCAAAAAAATATTGAAGGAATGGCAATAGAACTTTCTGAGGAGAAAACTGTTGTCATCATTCTTTACCGACCAAGTACTCTCAATGTTAGATATTTTCTGGATGGTCTTCAGATGGTTGTGGATTATTTTAAAGTACTGTATTCCCACTGCCTTGTACTTGGAGATTTTAATGAAGATGCGCAATTGAAGGGGCCAATTCAAAGAATGTTAGAGACAAATGGATTTAAGCAGAAAGTCAGCTTCACAACAACAGAGGGTAATACTATACTAGATCACGTTTATATTACAGAGCAAATGGAAGTAAGTGTAGAGAAAATGCCAGTTTATTTCAGCTATCATGAAGCTGTTAAAGTGCATTTAAAAACAAAGTAGATGAAATCTGCTTATTCTATATCACACAAAAATAATGACTTTCAAACTTCAATTTCTTTCCAATCACTTTCAGTACCAATCCACTTGTCATATTTGCTCGTCTTTGTGATGACTTTTGTTCATACATGTATCCTTATTTGTTGTTTTTGGAATTTATTGGACAAAACATATTTATAAATCTGTAGATTCTTTATGATCAATTTAGAAAATTTTTAAGGTAGCGAATTTTCCAATTTTCTCTCTAAAATATATACTTAGTATGTCATCGTTATACCAATGATCATCGTCTATAGTCGTTCCATGGAAAACCATCCATGATTTTCAAATTTTCTGAAGGATGTTATAAATTGTATCAACTTTATAACAATTAGATATTCAGTGCACAAATGTTTAATTTAGACAAAACAATGCAATACTTAAAAAACATGAATGTATGAATACTTAAAAAATTGTTGTTAATGCAACAAGACTTTTTTCTGTAAATTACTAGAGAAGTGTATTTTTAAAATACCATGAGTATAAATTTCTTTAACAACAGAAAGCATACATATTTTTTTTCAAAAAGGAAACCCTAGGTAAACTTAAGAATCAGTGTTTGTTTGCCAAAAGAAGACACAAGTGATGCATTTAAAAAAAATTTCCAAATTCTCTTCCGGTAAGAGAAATGTTGAAGATGTTATGGAAATTAATGTTCAACACTTATTTGTCAATTCCTAGTAACGCTAAGTTTTTGCCATGTTCCTTGTATATATATACGAAAACTTTTTTTGAAAAAAAAACACATGCTCAACATTTCTGCGGGTAAAATAATGAAATTCATAAAAAAAATTACAAGATATCTCATTACAGTGACAATATGGCGCATCTCTTCAAAAAACAGACTTGTTAAAATTCTCCTATAGGATTTGGAATTTTTTTCATACTCATAAATGTATACACTTTCAAAAAATTACAATTAAAGTGTTATTTGTAAATAATTCTGATTATTTCATTAAAATTAATAATTATTTATTGTACATAAATATATACATTGCAACGTGTTTGAATTCCACATTCCATGCTATACATGAATGGGTATAGTTTTCATAAACAAAACAGCATGGTAAGAGAAGGAGGTCCGGTAGGCCTGCTACAATTTGACAAAGTCGACTAAAACGAAAAACAAGACCAAAAAAATAGGGCTTGAAATTAAAAAGCAACTTTCCTGAAAAAAATTTAGTTGGGAGATTAATAAATCATTGGACGAAGAAGAAACGGGATCTCAGGGACATTCACGTGGGGCTCGCGAAGGTTATACCCTACAGGTTTGTTGATACATGCTATTATTTCTCGTATCTCTATGGCTTTCAAAGACAAAAAAATCATTGCCATTTGGAGTGCAAATTGTATTGGAACTACAGAAAGATTTTGTTTGACATTTTGCCGCGATGACGTATGATTTGGTGGATTTTCCTTTCCTGCACCCCAATACACAAAACGTTCAACATAAGTACTTAATCATGTTAAATTTGTCTGAATGTATACTAAATGTTAACTATTTTTAATTTACCTTAGAGTTATGATATTTTGATTCTGATAAAGGCTTTTACTTAACATTCCATTGTAATTGTACGTGCCATTTTAGAATTCACGTGGTACAACTTGAGTAAACAGGTTTAAGTCGTACGACCCTTGATTTTCCGACAGATTCTAATAACGTTAATATATTTATATTTATTTTTCTCAAAATGCTTACTTCAACTTTTTACCTTATTCCTTAATGATATATTGGGTAAATTTGAATGCATGAAAAAGCACACGAATTGCAGCCGTATTGTCGCTTTAACAATCATGAATTTAACAGAAACTTTACTTTCATTTTTTTGCTATACGGCCGTAAAATGACAAGAATATGGTAGTGATTACCGGGTTGGCAGTTTAAAGTTGCTACCAAGTTAAAGTGAAATTGGTTAATAAAAAAAATCTATGATGAGAGAGAAGATGAGCAAAATACAAATTAAAAAGAAGGGAGATCGGGTCACAGGAATGAGCAAGGTGAATGTTTTGATAAAGTTGAATAGCTATCACTAATACATATCAGTATATTAAGTTTCATTGATAAAAATATCTGAATGAATTAATGAAACTAAGCTTAACACCTTTTTTAAGGAAAAAGAGAGGTCAAAGGAAAGGTTGAGGTCAAAATGTCGTTGCAGTTGAAAAGCTTACATCAATCAGTATGAATTTACTATTAGGATATGAAGTTTGATAAAAATATAATAAATTGTTTATTTAAAACTTCTAAAGATAGACACTTATTTTAACTGTGTTTCAAAATTCAAAACTGATCTAGACATTAATTTTAGAAAAGTGAGGTCAAGGTCAAAGGAAAGGTCAAGGTAAAAAAGAGTGAAGCATTGTAAAGCTTACATCAGTATGTATCATCATGTGAAGTTTCATTACACAACTAAAATGTTTTTTTCTAATTAAGCTAAATACTTATTTAAAGGAAAGTGAAGTGAAGGTCAAAAGAAAAGTCAAGGTCAAAAAATGTTGCTGCAGTTGGACAGTTTACCTCAGTATACTTCAACATATAAAGTTTGATTAGACAATCTTGAATAGAATCTTTTAAACTGAGCTAAACACTGATTAAATAAAAGCGAAGTTAAGGTCAAAGGAAAGGTCAAGGTAAAAAAAATGTTGATGTAGTTACAAAGTTCTCCTCAATATCTATCGCCATATGAAGTTTGATAAAAATATCTAGAATAGTTTCTTTGAGCCCAATGGAAAGACAGATGGAAAGGTGGAAGACAGATATCATAAAAACTATTATACATGTACAGTGGACCTTCAGATATCCGGACGCCAGATATCCGGATGCTTCAGTATCCGGACGATTTTTCATCTGAATGGAATTTTTAATTGTTATTTTGTCTCGTTTAACTGGTGATTCAGGTATCCGGACACTTCACATATCCGGACAAATTGACTGGGAACCAAAGCGTCCGGATAAATGAGGGTCCACTGTATATGTATTCTCCAGGATAATCATGGCGTTACATAAAAAACTTGAATCTACATTATATGAGGATGTTTCCATATATCAAGATTATACAAGCAAATTCAAAGAATTGAGGCCCTCTGCTTTATGTGTCTAAGTAAATGGGATGCCTTAATTTATGGCAAATTGTGTTTCAAATATGCACCCCTATCAAATGTCAATTTTTGAAAATCAGCCATTCAGGTAAAACTTCTAGGTCAAAGGGGAAAAAATCATAGCATGCTTGAAAACATCTTGTTACAGCTAATGTACATGTCAAATAGGAAAGTCCTATCTCTTTTCAATCAAGGTCACAGAGTCAAAAGTCATAATATATATATTTAGAAAAATCTTTTCACATGTAATATACATGTATAATTTGAATACACCATCTTTTCTCTTTCAAAATGATCAATTTAAATAATGTTTTTTTTCCTCGAAAGGTAAAACTTTAAGGTCAAGGTCATGGGTTCAAAAATCATAATATATTTAGAAAGTTTTGTGATAATGTATGTGTGAAATATGAAAGCCCTTAGTATGTCTTAATATTCAAAAGTTATGACCAATTAGGTTAAATTTATTGTGACAGATGCACATACTGTCAATAAGATGGACAGACTGACAGGCAAATGAGATTTAATGTCCCCTCCCTTTCCTAAAAATGGGGGACAATGATGCCCTTGCTGTTTTTGAGAAGAATATGAAGGAAAAAATCTCCTGCATATTTCTTAACACAAATCAATATTGTGTTTTTATGTCATTTGTTTTTTTTGTTAAACATCCCTCTCAGGAATTTTTCACTCATATGGAGACACCACCACTTGAAAATAATGAGGACAAGTGAGATTTGAGGTCAACATTCTTTTTAGGAGTTTTCAACCATTAAGACACAAAGAGATATTAACTCGATCCTAAATTCCCCTCGCCCCTTCCCAGACCCCGGCCTGATTGTTCATGTACTGTTAATAAAAAGTGTACAAATACTTTAATGTGGTCCATCTCTTTGAATGATTTTCATTCCTTAACTTCTAGGGTGATAGGTTGACACAAATTCATGAATAAAATGTCAAGCATTTATCTTATCATTGATGCACTTTTATTTACATGTAATTTATGCAGTCATATTGTGAACATTTTCAGTTCATTAGCAATAGGAGAGTGAGGATACCTGTAGGGATTCATAACCTTTATACCATTAAATGTATAACATCAATCTAATTAAAATTAGATCCTTTACGCTCCTTTATTTTGTTACAGCGACATAACAAAATAAAGGAACATAAAGGATCTAATTTTAATTAGATTGGTATAACATAAGCCATCAAACAAAATTATATATTGTATAGTCAAATGGAAAAGTTTCCTACTATTTAGACAATAGACAATATTTTATTTCCAATTAAGGGCCCCCAGAGAGGCATGAAAGGTACATGTGTAGACAAAGGCAATCAATAAGTAGATAAAAAAAAAATAAATAAAATGAAATAAAAAAATAAATAAAACTAAAAAAAAAAATAATTAAAAAAAATACAGTAATTTTTGTTAAAAATAAAAATACATACATATCATATTGTTGTTGTGCTTTAAAATGTTATATCATGTTATATCAAATAATTAGAAAGGGCCACATGATCATTTGTCATTAAATGGACAAGGTGTGGATGATGCCCCCCTCTTGAATTTGCAGTGTTATTTAAATAGGACTATAATATATGCTGAAGCAAATAAAAATGACTTTGGATGCCCTCCACCCTAGAAAACAGACCCCACCATTAGTTTACTTCTCAGTAAATTCTTGTCTTGAAATCCCCCTCCCTCCCGGAAAAAAAATTCTGGATCTTGTAACTGAATGCAAGGATAACTCTTCAGAATGTGAAATTCGTCGCATCTAATGACCTTTAAACTTTAACCTAACTATTTGCATTTCAGACTATTTTACCCAAAACTTGTACTTACCAACTGTCATAACTTTAAGTCCTGTCAACTTCATGAAATATATAATCCAATTCAAACACAAAATGAAATAATTCCTACTGATATACATGCAAATATGTGTACACCACACTGCACGTGCAGTGCAATCTAAAAATGATTATGGTAAAACTAGTACTGAATTTGGGTACGTGACGCAAGCCAAAATGTGATGCAGGTGTTCAGATACATGTATAGTATGAGAACAAATATAGAATATCATTTTCAAAAGATGTTTATCTTAACTCTACCATCTAGGCCTGTTTCCAAAAACAGGCAAATAGGGTGTGTTTGTGTGTGTGTTGATGGTAGAGGAGTGGGGTTGACGTACTATGATTGGGTACCTATAACTTTCGACAAGCGCGGATTTAGAGGGGGTCGGGGTTAATTTAATTAACTGAATTTAATCAAACTTAATTTACATCATTAATTAAATTCTGTTGTTTAATTTTAGACTGGTAATGAATAAAGAATATGAAATACCTATAAGAGGCTCATGGGTCACATGGTCACCTGGAGCATATCATATGCGCGATTTGATGAATACATGTATTACATGTATGTAAATTATTGAATTATATTGACCTTTTCCTAGGTAAAGCCCAATATGTAATATCGCGAGTACCTCGCAGTTATCTAACTTACTACCGCTCTTTTGCGGGGGAGTCGAGAAAGCTCTGGATTTTGGGTACACATGCATGGCATTGTTTACAGTAGTAGCAATCAAATGATTCGATCAATATAAAGCCGAAAGTACAATGTGTAGCCAATAATTGTACTCCAAATGGTAGATTGCCAACTAAGGAAAGTTTAGAATATTTTATCAGCTTTAAAATGTGACGATTTTCAATGAAAATTTAATGAGAAAAGTCCGCTTAGTTAAAAAAAATCGTTAAAAATGTAACATTTTAGGATTAGCTCGTCTCAAAAATTAATTAAGCTGCTTCAGCAATTTTTAAGCAAGGTATTCCACCAGGATTTTTTACATGTATATCCTTCACAATGACCGATGTTGCATTGTATTCAATAACACATTTGTCCACGCCCAACAGACGTTTCCTACCTCCATCGCAAAAGAGTTCCGCTAAGATAGTATTTGAAGGAGTGTGCATTTAGAGACAAACACCTTAGTGCGGGTATTACTGTCTCAGCATCTAGTAAATATTAATATAATAGTCTGCCATTCTAGTTTTCCTCTTTTATATCTGTCTAGCTGCAATAATGTAGCCCTCTCCGATTTTTTTAATCTGATGTTAGCTGCAATAATGTAGCCCTCTCCGATTTTTTTTAATCTGTTGTTTTCTGGAGAGGGCTACAATTCCATAGCATCTCCGTAATGGTGCAAATAATTTTTTTTTAAATAGGAGCGACTGCAGGCAAAATAAATTATTTTTACATTCAACTTACTTCTAATAAGACGAAATTTTTATTCACTGTCAACAACAGACCCCGTTAAATGCGAAAAACTTGTAAAATAACTCTGCATGTTTCCTGGTAGTTTAATTACTTCAGCAGCTATGACAGTTGACGCGTGACGTAATGAGACTTTCGCTTGAAATTTAGAACAACTGAATAAAGCAAATATCGGCGTTTATGAATGATTGTGCTGAATTTCATCACAAAAACATAGGTATATAAAATATTTTAAGTGTTATTTTTAAGCAAGCAGCGATATTTCAATCTAATAAATTAAAATTAGATGTTAGATCTGCTCGCATACTCGCTCCACTAACTAGTGTAGCGAGTATGCAAGCGGATCTAACATCTGATTTTAATTAGATTGCGATATTTATGCTTAAAATAAGGGAATTTCAAAAAGATCCGCTCCTATAGAACCTAAATTCTCATTGGCTGTCCCAAAATATAATCTAACAAGGTCAGTAAACATGGCGGAAACTTGTGAAGTTATTTTTTTTTTTAAAAATCCTTATAAATTATATTTTAATCCCTGGTCACTTTTTTAGGGTTGATATGCCTGTTAAAAGTAATGCACAAGTTGTGAGTGTGTGGAGGACCCTTAATGAGAAACAATGAAAACCTAACCTGGACAAGCTCTATATTCCGGAATCAACTCCCACTAGCGATTATTTTCAATAACTTTTATTAAATCTAAACCGCCGTTTTCGATGAAATCGTTTTCAAGAAATTTGCCACATAGAGTAACGATACATTATTCCGCGCAAACGTCACGAGGTAATCTTTGCGCTTCTTCTTTGGGATGTTCTATTAAAAGCGTGTGATAGCTTCAATGAAATTTTAAAAATGAATGTTCTTATAGCCTTTTAAGTATGAAGAAAGTACTGAGTATATTAATTACATTGTACATATAAATTATCGTATGTTAGCAAGTAACACTAATTAAAGTAGTGGACATGTCATGATTTATTTCGACATATCTTAGTTTCCTGTTTACCTGTTTCCTGTTGCGTTATTCTGGTAAGTTTCTTGAAAAGCTTTTACATGTACTATGTATAATCATGGTTGATGTTAAGTTTTTCTGTGGTGCAAAAACAATATGTTATAGTTAACATATTTCACTTGTAGTCATATCGTTTCTACTTTGAAATACAGACAAAAGCAACTACAGTAGACGTTTGAGAAAACCTCGGATTAAAACCTTAGTTTGAAATAGATGTGCAACGTACCTGCGACGTGACAATCCATAAATTCCTTTCAATTTCTTTTACATTATTATGGTAGTTTCATTCAACCAAACGCTTGTCTGACTCCATGAATTCCGACTTCCCTATCAGAGACAGTCGCCATTTCGGACCCGCTTCAAATTTTCAAATGACAATATCTTAAGTTTGAAGAAATCAATTTTAAAACAATTTATATATTACGCATTTTTAGAAGGGTTTCTTTTTACCTTAATTATAATAAATAAAAATATTGAAAAACAAGAAAGTTGAAAAATTGAGGTTTTTTTCAATCGCTTCCGGAAGCGACCGGAAGTATTGACGACACACAAAAAATAGATTACGCACATCTTAAAGACATGTCCTTTACTCTCTAACAAGTCTCCAGTTCATATCTTTAGCCTTTTTAAAAAAAAATGGGCGACAAAATTTCATTTTAAAATCAGAAAATTGTCCATAACTTGGCATCAAATGTGAATTTTCAAATTTCCTCCCAGATGTATCAAGTTCCTATAAATACGCTTTTTTTCTGAAAGTTTCATTGAAAACCACTGAATAGTTGCTGAGATATCGCGTGCACAAAATTTTGGAAAAAAAATAAGAAAAATAATAAGAAACAGTAGAATAACTATAAGGTCTTCCGTGAAGACGGAAGACCTTAATAATAATAATAAGAAACAGAGTAAAAACAATATGTTCCCCAACTTCGTTTGGGGAACATAATAATAAGAAACAGAGTAAAAACAATATGTTCCCCAACTTCGTTTGGGGAACATAATAATAATAATAAGAAACAGAGTAAAAACAATATGTTCCCCAACTTCGTTTGGGGAACATAACTACCAAGCTTATTACTGCAAAATTCTATTCGAACTATTTACCACAAACAATATCGGAACAACATTTTATGTGCATTTTGCATTGGTAAGTAATTTTTTTGTCCTTGTTAAATCTAGTACATGTATACACAGTGTACATGTAGCTGCACGGACTAATCGTGGTCTCCTTAGTAACTGGTGGATTCCTGTGTATTGTGCGCGTTCAAGCGGAGAGGGATTTCCTGTCTCACAGTGACACTGTACTGGGTATAATTTCACACCTTTGTGAAAGACAAAGGATTTGGATTTTTGCAACATTTTGACAGTTTTGAAATATAAAATCATAAAGCGGGTGGATTATAATTTTTGACACCATATGCAATATGCACAACAAAGCACCCCGTTTCATCTTTATACTATTATTATGCGGAAAGAAAATTTTAAGCTTTCTCTTATTTTATTTGCACATTGAGAGTTAATTAATTAAGTAACACTCTAAACTGCATAAAAAATTTCTACTACTCAGTGTTTTCAGTTAACACGCTTTTCTCATGAACATTGTTCGTACTTACAAGAAATTACTTGTATGCTTTCAAGCCAAAATGCGTTGCTGTTTAAAATGAATTAAGCCGATTTTAAAAAAAAAACAAATAATAATACGAGAGAGAGAGATTGATTTACTGCACACTGCCTATAAACATGTTTCAGAATATCTAGCTCTTCCACCCATCGAATATTTATCGAAACATGTATGCGTTTCATTGTAAAAGTGATTACACGGTATATAGTCATTAACTCATTAATTTAGAGAAATAAAGTTTATGCTTATGCTGAGGATATAATTTATTTTTTAGAAACATGTTTTAAAAATTAACATTTATCAAACATCAGAATAACTTGAAAAAACAATAATACGCTATTTGTTTTTGTTTTTTGCTGTTTTTTTTTTTTTTTTTTTTTTGTTTTGTTTTTTTTTGTTTTTTTTAATTCTTCGGGTAAAAGTTACATTGTATAATATTTCTAATAGCACCATTTTTTTAAAACTCACACCGCCGCGGTCTATACCTGGCTACAGGTAGGACCGCGATCAAATAACCGCGAGGGTGTATCGCGGAAGGGATCAAAACACCGCGGGGGGAGCGCGGTTTAATGCCTAATCCGCGTTGACCGTACTATATATAGGAAAAATCTTTAAAAATCTTCTTCTCAAGAACCACTGAGCCAGGAAAGATGAAACTTGTGTGAAATCATCCTCAGGTAGTGTAGATTCAAGTTTGTTCAAATCATGACCCCCTAGGGTCCAAAATGGCCAATCAAAGTTTTACATAAGAATATATAGGAAAAATCTTCTTCTTATGAACCATTGAGACAGGAAAGATGAAACTTGTGTGAAATTATCCTCAGGTAGTTTAGATTCAAGTTTGTTCAAGTCATGACCCCCGGGGATAGGATGGGGTCACAATGGCTCATCAAAAATTTACATGGGAATTATAGGTATAATCTTTAGAAATCTTCTTCTCAAGAACAATTGAGGCAGGAAAGATGAAACTCATGTGAAATCATCCGCATTTAGTGTAGATTCAAGTTTGTTCAAATCATGATCCCCAGCCATTAGGGCGATGCCAAAATGGCTGATCAAAGTTTTATATAGGAATATATAGGGAAATCTTTTAAAATCATCTTCTCAAGTACTTCAAAGCCATGATTAGTTATATTTATATGGAATATAAAGGTAGTGTAGATTATAGTTTGTTCAAATCATAACCCCCGTTATAAGGTGGGGCTACATTGGGGGACCCAAGTTTTACATTTAAAAATATTTTAAAAATCTTCTCAAGAATACAAAGCCATG
>NW_026925338.1:0-26340 GCF_032062105.1 Saccostrea cuccullata | reverse complement strand
CGCGATATCTCGAGAACCGTTTGAGCTTTTGCAATTAAATTTAGCATAGCAACTCCCTATGGACTGAAGAAGAACCCTATTGATTTTGAGGTCAAAAGGTTAAAGGTCAAGGTCATAAATAAGCAAATTCTGTCTGTTATAATACTTTCGTTTCCACACGATATCTCTAGAACCATTTGAGCTATTGCAATGAAATTTTACGTAACAACTCCCTGTGGCCTAATGAAGATCCCTATTGATTTTGAGGTCAAAAGGTCAAAGTTCAAGGTCGTAAATTTACACATTCTGTCTGTGTGTAACACTATCATTTCCCGGCGATATTTTAAGAAGATTTTGAGCTTATGCAATGTAATTTTATACCAAAACTCCCTAGGACGTATCTCGCCCCTCTCAAAGTGCCCCGCCCCGTTTGTTTTATTAGTATTTATAGTATTACATGTCGCTATTTTTAGCGCAGGGGCATGAGGAGAGTTATTGCGTATAAAACAGGTTCTCGGCGGACTTTATGTTCTTATTACATCTATTAGAACTGTTTGATAAAGGCTAAATAAATAAAACACCATGGATTGTGTAAAATTTTGAGAATACCGAACATGAAAATATGAATATATACATGTATGTGACTTCAGTTCTGCATATGCTTCACATCGTGTAAAGCGATTCCGTGGTCTAGTGGTTATGTCACTTCAAATGTGAGAGGTCCCGGGATCGAATCTCGGCCGCTCCTTTCTTTTTTTTCTTTTTTTTTTTTTTCTTTTTTTTTTTTTTTTTTTTACTAAATGATAGTATTCAGCATGTGAAATGAAAAATTTATGAGGTATAAAATCATCAATACAGTGTGATAAATATTCCATATAAAAAGAATCTTCTATACACATAATAAAGAATAAGCAATCAAATCTTTATATGCATATTGACATACTTGTATTTTATTTGCTTCAGTATACATGTATACATTTAATAATTCTACAAATTCAGTCAGGGGGATCCGACTTTTTCCCTAAACGGGGGACACGAATTCTCTGAATTAGCTTGTTTTACATTTATTTCTACTGTGAAATGTGGACTATGTGTGTGTGTAAATATTGTGTGTAGACATGTAAATAAATTAGTGAACTTTAACAGTTGTTTAATACGGACTTATCATTCAGCACAATACTAAGGAAAGTTGGAACTTAAGGGAAAAACCGCTCGGACAATAAATATGTAGACACTCGGCAGTATAAGCCGACTTCCCTGCAGCTCGGCCTGCGCCACAACTGGTGGCCAGCGGTGGGATCCGTGTTGATTCATGTGGATTTGTGAGATTCATATGGATTTAAATTCATGGATTTTACGGACCGTTCAAAATAGTGAATGAATTGGATAATTTCAGTGAAATTGAAAAATGGAAAAATTTTCATTTGTGAAACATTATACTATTAAGAAAAATGGAGTTGGGTATGTGAAATATTTTGTGGACTTGGAAATTTACGATTTAAAGTGTACCAGATGTGATCACACATTCTCTAAATCTAAAGCCAAAAACAAAGTTATAATGGAGTGTGAAAAATGTGCAACCTCAGTGTTCCGATTTTCCTGTCCTCGTTGTGGCAATGTGGAATACCGTTAGTGCATTCGCAAAAATGAGTTATGTCAACGTATATGATTTAGATGAATCCGGAAATTTTGTGTTAATTGGAAGTGTTAATGTTAACCTCCGAAAAGAGTGTCCAAACTGCTATGTAATGTTTGTGAAAAGTGAGAATCGCCATTGTATTAATTCTCAACATTATGTTTGGAGGGGAACGCACGACGTTTTCACCGAGAGATATGGAATTAACTGGTAATGTACCCTCAGCCAGCACACCTGGATTACAAGTAGGAACCTCACCAAAAACGCCAGGATCAACAGCAAGACGCAGACTTTTACCAGAATTTGATCAGGAATCACCATCACCTATTCTACCTACAGAATACAATGAATCTACAGCAATGTATGAGAACAACATTCATTGCAAATCTTTGGAAAATAAGGATTCCGGATGGAGTTCTTTCCTGAGATTATGGACTACTGTGATTTTACTGTGTGTGCTAGTGATTATTACTGTTTACCATTATTTTCCGGGATATCTACTGTATTGCCTTACGAGAGAAGTTCTGGTGATATCATTGTTCTTAGTTCTTCTCGCGATTCTAGTAAGTGCTGTGTGGAAAATGTGGAAGGATCATCGTAGTGTCGAGTACCTTTCCGGAATAAGGAGACTACAGCCTAATAGTTCTTCAAGGAACTTTGCCCCGGAAACTGATCAACTGGTACTGACGAGTGAACAAAGCGCCAAATCGTTAAATGTTCAAATTAAACGAATTTTTAAAGGTGATAGCACTGATGTATGGAGTGAATTTATTCGCTACTTCGAAAATATATCTACTTTGAATAGATGGTCCACAGATATGAAACGACGAGTACTAATGACAACTTTCCGTGGTCAAGCAGAAACATTTGCTTATGGTTTACCAGATAGCGTACTACAGAGTTACGAATCATTGGTGGAAAATATGGATCACAGATTTGGTGATAGAGTCATGAAGGAAAGCTATATTGCAGAAGCTAAGATGCGTCGAAAAATGAAAACAGAGTCATTCCGTGATTTTGGCCAGTCAATTGCTGATTTATTGAGGAGAGCCCATCCAAATAATAGAGAGTATGTTGAGGAGGCTAGTCTCAAGACCTTCATGGATAACTGTTCTGACAATGAGGATTTCCGTCTAGCTGTTAAGCGCACCAGACCTGCAAGTCTTCAAGATGCAGTTACTGCGGCTATGCAAGAAGAATGTATACGAATGACTGAAAACCTGAAGATGAAAGAAAGAAGAGTAGAAAGACCTGTTTATGATATTCGTAATTCTTATTCAAGAATTGTCAACAAGAATAACCATCCAGAGCGAGGTAGTTCTAAACAAGTGAAGCGATGCTACAGATGCAATTCCACAGGACATTTACTAAAGGACTGTCCGAATAATACACTTAACCAAAGTAAACGTGAAGTAAGGGAGCCTTTAAACGCGAGTCAGCCGAGGCAGTAGGCCATGCGTCAGCAAAGTTAAGGAAGCGGCCTTGTACTGTTAATCTACAATATCGTGATGT
Source organism: Saccostrea cuccullata (assembly GCF_032062105.1). NCBI lineage: Eukaryota > Metazoa > Mollusca > Bivalvia > Ostreida > Ostreidae > Saccostrea > Saccostrea cuccullata. The sequence continues at coordinate 23,213 of NW_026925338.1, read as the reverse complement.
TAAGGAAATTGATAGTGAGACAACACCGTCAGTAACTGTGGCAACACAAACAGATATTATAGAGGACCTGGATTATCATTCTTATGGGGATGAAACTCAAAAACCATACACATTCGTGGAGAATCTGGAATGAGGTTAAAAGGGTTTATAGAAGGAGCACCATTAGAATGGAAATTAGACACAGGAGCCATTAATACGTTCATAACAGAAGATGCCTACTACAGCATTCTTCCAGAACAACGACCAGTACTTGAGTTAGCAAAGAAGAAGTTTCAAGCTGCTGATGGAAATAACTTGCGTATTTTAGGAACAGCGAAAATGTTGATATCATTTGCTGGGTTTAGTGTGATATTTCGCGTATTTGTTGGAGGTGTTAAAACAAATTTACTTGGACTGGATTTCATAACAAAGTACAAATGTCAGTGGAACTTTGACAATACTTTTTGTATCCTGAAATGCGTATCAGATAGTAGTTTACAAGGATCTCATGTGTTTTCCATAGAAGACTGTGTAATTCCACCACATCATGAGGCAATTATTAAAGCTAGAGTTTACTCAGGACCAGGAGGAGGAATAGGAATTGTAGTGCCCTTGCAGAATTTTGTACTTAGCCATGGATTAGCAGTTGCTCATGTGCTTGTGAATTTGGATGCAAAACAAGATTGCATATATTTACGAGTATTTAATCCATTTGAGCAGGAAGTACGAGTAAAAGAGAATACGGCCGTAGCATTCGTTGAACCAGTTGAGAGTGTTTCATCTTCTGCCAACCTTACAGATGTGTGTAGTGTGGATGAGACAACAAATAGGAAATTGCCAGATTTCCTTGAGCCAGTGTTCACTGAGGGATGTGAACATTTGACTGAAGAGCAAACAAAGAAATTTAAAGATTTTCTCCTGAGTCGGGTAGAGGGATTTGCTGACCCGAGTAAACCAGCTGAGAGGGCACGTGTTGGAGAACATTTTATAAAGTTGAAAGAAGAAATACCTTTTAAAGATACTGTACGAAGAGTCCCGATCTTTAAACGTGAGGTTATGGATAATGAGATCAAGAAACTGGAAGAACAAGTGCTAATTGAAAAGTCTAATAGTCCTTGGTCATCTCCTCTTGTCTTAGTACAGAAGAAAGATAAGAGCTGGAGACTATGTGTAGACTACCGGAAGCTAAACGCAAACACCATCAAGGATGCTTATCCAATCCCAAGAGTAGCAGATGATCTTGATTCCTTAGCTGGATCTGCGTGGTTTTCGTCGTTAGACTTAAACATGGCGTACCACCAAATTCCCATGCACAAGGGTGATAAAGAGAAAACAGCATTTGCTACCCCCCGTGGAGGATTATATCGATACACAGTAATGCCATTCGGACTGTGCAATGCACCGGCTACTTTTCAACGTGTTATTGAAAAAGTTTTGAGCGGACTACAGTGAAGAATATCAGTGTTATATCTCGACGATATCATAGTTCACAGCCGTGACTTTGATACACATCTAGAAAATTTAAACTTAGTACTTGATCGATTACAAGAGGCAAATTTAAAACTGAAGGCTAAGAAGTGCAACTTTTTCCAGAAGGAAGTGAATTTCCTAGGACATGTCGTATCTCAAGAAGGAATAAAGACCGATTCGTCCAAGATTACCTTAGTAAAAGAATGGAAAGTACCCAAGAATGTCTCTGAACTCAGAAGTTTTCTTGGATTGGCAGCATATTATCGTAGATTTATCCAAGGATTTGCTAAAATAGCAAAGTGTTTACACGCCCTTACCGGTAAAAATAGTACATGGAACTGGACTAGTGAATGTACGGAAGCCTTTGAATTACTAAAGGAGAAACTTGTGTCAGCCCCAATTCTTGGTTATCCGGATGTAAATGGATGTGAATTCATACTGGATACAGATGCTAGCAATGATGCTATTGGAGCAGTCCTGTCACAAATACAAGATGGTAGAGAAGTTGTTATTTGTTATGGAAGTCGTGTCCTGTCTAACTCAGAGAAAAACTACTGTGTTACAAGGAAAGAAATGCTCACAGTAGTATATTTCATCAAACAATTTAAGCATTATTTACTAGGACGAGAATTCTTATTACGGACTGACCACGGGTCACTAGTGTGGTTGCATAAAATAAAAGAACCAGAGGGTCAGATGGCAAGGTGGCTTCAACAACTAGGACCATATACCTTCAGAATTGAACACCGATCTGGAAAGGAACATGGAAATGCAGATGCCATGTCTAGAATTCCGTGTGATTCAACTTGTAGACAGTGCAAGCGTGAGTCTACAAATAGTGATAGTGACAAATTCTCTCATGTTAGTGAATTACGGGAAAAGTCTAACGCAATGAAAGAAGAAGAGGACGTGTTTGCTCTTCAAAGACTTTTTAGTGTTAATGTCAGTGACTGTGCGCCAATATTAAGAAGTACAAGGAAGAGAGCTAACAGACCTAATAGAGCAAAAGCTAGGAATCAACCAACAGAATCATTAGATACTCAGAACATTCAAAAACATCAACACGAAGATAACGGAATGCGGATTATAATTCAGTGGCTAAAAAAAGGCGAGAAACCCCCATTATCAGTGATATCTTGTGAAAATTCTGAGTGTAAATTTTGGTTTTCCAGATGGGATTTGTTGTATATGGATCGTGGAATATTGTGTGTTCGCTGGATAAATCCAGAAAATGAGGATTACAAAATATGTGTTCCGCGGAAATTACGAAGTGTTATTCTGTGGCAACTACATGATTCTAATAGTGCTGGACATATGGGAGAAAAGAGAACGCTTGCAAAAGTGCGAAATTCGCGTTATTATTGGCCAAGAATGCGACAAAGTGTGCATGATTATGTGTTATCCTGTGATATTTGTGAGGAGAGAAAAAATCCACCTAGAAAGAAAAGATCCTACATGAAGCAATATTTCAGTGGTGAACCGTTTGAAAGGATAGCAATTGATATTACTGGACCTTTTCCAAAATCGGACAAAGGATATTCTTACTTGTTAGTAGTGGCTGATTACTTTACCAAATTCATGGAGATTTTTCCATTGGTAAATTTAGAAGCGGAGACAGTTGCTGAAGTGATGTTTAAGGGCTGGATTAAACGTTATGGATGCCCAAATGAAATTCATTCGGATCAAGGGAGACAATTTGAGAGTAACTTATTCCAAGGCTTGTGTCGGATATTCCAGATTAATAAAACCCGGACAACCCCATATCACCCGCAATCAGATGGAATGGTTTAGCGACTGAATCGAACGATAAAAGAAATGTTATCCAAATACATATGTTCAAACCAGACGGACTGGGATCGTTATATAGATGGGATTGTTCTGGCATACAATACTACGCCACACGAAACTACGGGTTTGTCACCACATAGGATGGTATTTGGAAGAGAAGCAAAATTACCACTGAATCTCATGACTGAAAAAAGATCTAACAAACAGTGATGCCGAAGTCAATGACGCAGAATATGTGCGCAACTTAGAAAACAAATTAATCGAAATTCATCAATTAGCGAGGGAAACAATGAAAATTAATTCCGAGAGACAGAAGCGAAATTTTGACAGAAATATACGAAAATTATTCGTGCCATTTTAACAATGTAGAATTTTTTTATTAAATCGTTTGTACGATTAACTAAATCGTTTGTACGATTTACTAAATCGTTTGTACGATTTAGTAAATCGTTTGTACGATTTACTAAATCGTTTGTACGATTTACTAAATCGTTTGTACGATTTACTAAATCGTTTGTACGATTTAGTAAATCGTTTGTACGATTTAACAAATCGTTTGTACGATTTAATAAATCGTTTGTACGATTTACTAAATTAAATCGTACAAACGATTTATTAAATCGTACAAACGATTTATTAAATCGTACAAACGATTTACTAAATCGATTTACTAAATCGTACAAACGATTTACTAAATCGTACAAACGATTTACTAAATTTTAAATCGTACAAACGATTTAGTAAATCGTTTGTACGATTTAGTAAATCGTACAAACGATTTAAAAAAATATTTCTACATTGTTTAAATGGCACGAATACGCCGTCGTAAGAAATAACGTATGAAATTGGAGACTTTGTGCGCCGTAGTCAACCAAAAATTGTGGAAGGAACGAAACAAAAATTGGCTAGAAAATGGACTGGACCGTGGAGTGTTACAAAAAGACTATCAGATGTATTATACCTGATTAAACACTCGGAAAATTCGAAACCCGTTATCATTCACTCAGACAACCTTAAACGATATACCACGGCAGTAAAACTTTATCAGGTGTTAATTATGATGCTGATCCAGAAGACCCTGACGTTTCTAGTCTGCCGCTCCCCGACCAGACCGACCCAAGTGTCTCGACACCCCGTACGGAAACGACCAAACTTCAGAAGGATGAAAGGAACGTGAATCAGGAGTCGCAGCTTACCACCACCTTGACACGCAGGGGCCGTGAAGTAAAATTACCAAAGCGCTACTTGTTGTGACAATTCTAAGAAAATCTTTTGAGATGCTATGCTGTGCGAATTTTGTGGAAGAAATATTATAAGAAAAGATAATTTACAACGACACATCAGAGAAAACCATTTGGACCAACTAATTGTGAACTGTTCGTATTGCCAACGTCCATTTTCAAGAAATTTCAGCCTTAAAGACATTTACAAAGTTGTCATAAACTTTCTGACAAAAATGCGGGAAACGAAATAAAACTTAGTAAGAAGAAGAAGATGTCGCAGGAGGAACTAAACGAGGCTAAGAAGGCAGTTTTCATTAGCGCAATGTATGAGGACATTACTCCTGTCAACTCGCCACCGCGTCCGTCAACACAGTATGATCCAGTCAGTGAAGATGAAGATTGGCCGTCCTTGGATCCGGGTTAGAACAGGAGCTTTTGAACTCAACAAACAACGCCAAAGTAAATGCGTTTTTAGAAGACATTTCAAATGGCAGTGAGGATGTGCATTCAAACCTCAACGAATCTAGTGAATCGGAAAATAGCGTTGCGGAATCGATGCCAAATTCAACAACAGTGACGGAAACAATAATACTAAAAATGACAAAGAAAACCACCTATCATAGTGATGGTAACTCGGAAATTGTTCGTGATACCAAAATCTCACATTCCGAAACTGTGAATCCTGATGAAGTGGACCTTGTGAGATTTGCGACTGACATTTTAAATGAAGTGCCAGAACACTTTCGTAATCAAAATGTGAGAATTGTCGAATTAAAGGATTAAATCTATTGTTACTGACTTAAATGTAAATATGTGAACTTATGCTTAACTGTGAATGTGTAATATGAATTTTATTGTCAATTATGTCTTTATTGTTTGGTTTACATTATTCACAGATGTACAATCGGATTTGTTTTTATTAATGCTTTTTGTTTATTGATATTATTGTACATGTATTTGAAAATCTTTTATTACTTTTATTTGATTTATTATGTCAAGTTGAAGTACATGTATTGCAGATTTTATTGTTATCTATCATGTATGTTTTTCAGTTTCAATTTTTTTTCAATGTTTCGCTTAGCTTAGTTTTAGTTAGATTTTTTTTCTTTTATTTGAACGGAGTCAAATATTAAGTGGGGGAGAGTTGTAGAGAATTTATGTTAGTTGATTTTCAGATTCCGGATTGTTAGCTACTTATTATTAATCTCCTATTTAGCTGTATCACCTTATCTATTAGTAAGCATAGTCAGTTTATTGCCCTTTAATTACCGTGATAATTAGTTAATCACGGGTGGTCCTTGTATAATTTTATGTATTGCCTCCCCACTTAGAGGAGGTAGAATTTTCATTCCCCACATTGTGGAGGTTCAGTTTACTATATAAATGAGCGCATTTGATCATTTAAGGTAGATGAAGTTTAGTTGTTGTAGTTTTGTGTTTAGAGAGTTGAAGAAAAGTTATTCTATAGAGATAGTTGAAGTTAGTGATGCTATAGGATTTTGATGGAATTGATTCAGAATTGATTTATACTGGATTACGGGATTTTAGGATTTTATATACTGTATTTTCATTTGGATTATTTTACATTTATTTCTACTGTGAAATGTGGACTATGTGTGTGTGTAAATATTGTGTGTAGACATGTAAATAAATTAGTGAACTTTAATACGGACTTATCATTCAGCACAATACTAAGGAAAGTTGGAACTTAAGGGAAAAACCGCTCGGACAATAAATATGTAGACACTCGGCAGTATAAGCCGACTTCCCTGCAGCTCGGCCTGCGCCACACCTTGTTTATACATGGCATCATATCTTGTGTGTGAAATGTATTTCCGTATAATTTGATTTATTTACAAATTGTTCATGTTTGTCGTGTTGATGTGGAATTACTATAAATTCCCGAATTCTGATACTTTACCATTCTGTTGTGTTGGGAATGAACATTAGGAAGATGCATGTACTTTCAACATTATAAAAAATATAAAGCAAATCGAACACCTTTTTGTGTGCAGATCATGAAATGTACTGACCTCCACGGGTATTTGTTGTCCTGAGCGCATTAATCTTGACGCCCAAATTCTTACTTGGCTAGTGATACCTTTAGAAAACATGGGTGTCTAAATGAAAGTTAACTCGGCAACATGCGCCATCCCATTGTTTAAATTTTATTAGGTGATTACACCTCCTATACCCGATTTCGCGGATTCAACGATACCCTAATATCGGGTATTATACGCGATTTCACGGATAATACCCGATTTCGAGTATTCTCTCCGACCTGTTTAAGGACCACAAACTTAGACCTATACTCAACACTCAAGGTAATTCGGAGGAAGGAACCTTCTTCATGTCAGCATCTACTGCGACATGAGACCCTGATTTATGTGGTCTCATCCGAAAGATGCCTTGCAGTTGGATTCTAACCCGTAATGTAAGTATCCTTATACCGCAACTTTAGAGCAAATGCCCAAGTAAAGTAAAAATGCGTGCAGTACGTGTATATACATGTAGGTATAAATATGCAACTCTCCGCCCGTAAGTGGTGGCGTATCCATGTGAGTGAACAATTCTCAAAAGGGACGTAAAACAATAAATTTAAACGCCCTCCCCCCTTCCAAAAAAAAAAAATCAAAGTTTGTTATTTATGATTGTGCATTTTAAAAACGTCCAAGGACATAGTTTTATTAGCTTTATACATATCTTTCACTTTTTAAAAAGTCTTTAAATTTGTGTATGCACAAAAATTCCTTGGGCTACTTACATAATTTGCAGTGTTTTTTCTTCCTGTTACACCTCGTGTAGGTAATAGACTCCCGCCAATTATAATATATTTCATAATATCATACATAGGAATGCACCAATTCAAGTCAAATTATAGAAAGTAAAATAAATATAACTTTATTATGAACCAGGATATGAAAGACATATCAGCCAGAAAAAAAAAATGAAAATATGATGTAAAAGTATGAGAATGATAACATACTGTATTGACATCCTGGCCCCATCCATCCTTTTTCACAATCCAATTTTGAACCAGTGCATTTTCCTGTATAATTATCGAATGTGTCTGAACAGTGTTCTAGCTTTGAGCAATTTCCTTTTGTTAAAAAGGTCCTACCTCTTTCATATGAACAGAAATTTCCTATTGAAATATAAACAAATTATATGATAAGTAATTTTAAATCAATCGTATCCATGGTAAAATGATTATAATATTATCACGAATATATCCTACCGTAACAAAAAGGAGAAATCCAGAGAGTATGTAAAACAACATGGAAGCAAAAGCCTGAAGAAGTAAAGGTAGCCATTTTGTTTAATCTAAAATTTGAGAGGAAGTTTTATTCGCAAGTGCAGTCTACCTTGAATACCCCTTTTTGAGAGTTTATGTAAATGTCTTCCTTTTCATATCTTTAAAAGAAAATAATATTCCCAGCACATGAGGTATGAACTTGATGATGTTATCAAAGAGAGTACATTTTTTCCAAATATCAAAACTTATTCTGAATAGTTGTTTTTCCCGGTAGAATACAGCACTCGATTATTGCTCTATTAACATTATACGCTTCATGGAACTTTATTTCAAACTTCTTTTCTCGATTTTCCAGCATCATACTCAAAGAAACATTTACTATAAAAAAAATATATAGTTGTCAATTGTTAACACTGTGATCGTTTTAATAATTATGATTCTGGACTATAGCGTGTTTAAAAACATTTTAATTATGCTTTTTGTCTATATGCACGAAATTTACTATTCTTATTCTATTACATATCATGAAACTCCATAAAATATTATTATTGGAAAAGTGGGTACTCTTATGCAAAATGATTTCTATTCGATAATTTATCATAATTGCAAATCATCATCATTAATGTTGTAAACTGTAATACTGTTCTGAATGCCATTATGTTATAAAGAATCTGTGAAAATATCATTCAATTTTTTCCAGTGGTATACGAGGGGTTACGGATAAAAATGGGTAGATTGATTGATTGTATGTTGTTTAACGTCCCTCTAGAGAATGCTTCACTCATATAGAGCCGCGACCTCTTGCCGGTGGAGAGCTGCAAATTTTGTTTTTTAATACTCGGCATTCAGGGCCATTGAGCAGGGAGGGGGGTCTTTTTCGTGCCATTACCTTCTGCGACACGGGACCTCGATTTATATGGTCTCATCCGAAGGACTGGTCTCTACGTCCCACAGCTGGATTCGAACCCGCGACGTAAGGATCAACTCCTTACTTCTCGACATTAGAGCAAATGTCTAAAGTAACAACAGCTCCATGCCGGCCTTCAATATAAGAGAAAAATGGCAGTGTCATTGTCTTGCTATTGGACACAAGAAATGTTCGTTATCTACATATCCTTCATGTTTCCGATCAACAATTAAAATAAGAAGTACACAACACTATGTAGCACTATGGACATGTAACAATTAAAAAATCTATGAAAGCCTCATTAAATTTTATTCAGTGGTATAAGAGGAATACCCGCAAGCTTAACAGATGGACGGACATGCCGATCACTATATACTCTCCCACTTTTAAAGCGGGGTATAACAATGAATCTTTTTATCGACAAAAGTATTTAAGAAAGCTGTCTTTAAGTCAGGAGTTAAAAAATTAAAAACATCAATTTATTTGTCAGTCATTGGTCTTAAAGACTGATGATACAAAAAAAAAAAATGATGCCTGGATTAGTATGTATTTCTTGGGTGTCTTCTAGCTACAATGTATTCCCCTTTTAAAAAATCTCAATTCCACCTATTCCCACTTGCAAATAACAATAGATGTTTTGATTAGTTAATTGGTTTTTACAGTAATTAGACTAATTACATCCCATCTTAGATTTACCTGTATTTTACCAGTATAGTGTACATTTTAAGACAGAAAATAGATATATTTATCAAAAAAAAAATATTTATAATATTTACAAAATAAAATAAATTTATGAAAGAAATGCATATAAATAACTGGAGTTAAAAATAAATAAAAAGTTTAACAGAAAAATATACAAAAAATATACTTGAATTCACTTTTAAAAAAATAATAATAAATAATCTATCTGCTATTTTTATGGTTTATTCCCCGAACGTCTAAAACCTATATAAACAGTATAATTATCACACTCAATTAAGAGGCCCTCTGAGGGGCACAGAGTTTACCTGTGTTACCTGTGTTATCTTGATTTAACAGTCTAATTAAAACATATTGATTTTTCTGATAAAGTATGAAGTATAAAATATGTACCAAACCATAATTTATTTTATTGAATAACTATATTTCAAGACACCAAACAAGTGTTTCTTCATATGAATATTTTTATTTTTATTTCAGTACATTTCATTACAAGCACTATGACACAATGTATGTAAAGTGATGACAAGTTTATTATTTACAAATATTTAATTTTTAAAATACACGAAACACTTTGAACACTCTTCATTAAAATCACATTTTAAGTACTATTTAAGGATGTACAACACACCTACCCCCAAAAATTCCTGTCGTTTAATTTTCGTTATTTTTGTATATTTAGTACATGACTATATCTACTGCATGTATGCACATTTTGGACAAAATCGTTCGAGTGGTTTTTGGACAGGAACTTCCAAAAGTTACCCCCCTTTAGTTGTTTACAAGGAGAGAAAATTTTTAATCAATGAACTACTTAAACCTTGATTTTCAAAAAAGCCAGGTTAGATATAAATGACAAATTTCATTGACTTATTCCTTTAACCATTTAACACAAAAACATAGTCATCTTTTTTATATACATAGCATCAAAACAATTTTTAAAGACCTTAAACTGAAAAACTATGAATTATCTGAGCCTTGAAAATTGTGTATTTTTCAAATTCAAACTTTTTTTGTGAAAAAACCTGACGTTTAATTTTGGTAAAAAACTTTCTTTAGGTAGCTGGTAGTAAAAATAATCTTCATAATTTTTTGTATAATTTTTGTACGACCAGTTTTGATTTAATAGCGGAAAATTACCCCCTCCCCCTTTCTCAATAAATCACGTTCCCGTGCGTCTTTCAGACGGGGGTCGATCACTTTGCTATGAATCTACAAATACACATTTAAAAAAAATTAAATTGGAATATTGCTTTTGCTTCAAAAATATATTAACTTACAAATTTAAAAGTTCTCATATGTAAAGCTTATTCAAATGTAGATTTATAGGCAATTTGTGAATACCCCTACCACCCCCACCCCTTCCTTTTTTGCGTCGCAGACCAATGTTAGCGTTTGACGAAACGTTGTTTACAGAGCAAATATACTAGTATTCCGTTATTTGAATCCCGGAGGTATGCATTAGTTTTTAAATTAATGAATGCAGAATAAATATTGACTACTTTTTTTTATATGTATCAGGAAAAAATTACTGAAGGATTTTAGTTTTAAGTCCATATATGTACGCGTTATGCATTCCATATCACATGAAACCTAGATACGAATTCAAGTTATGTTGAACTTGAATATATTGATTTTTTTAAATTTTATTTCTTTAATTTTATTTATTAAAAAAAATGGTGTATGTTCAATTCTCTTGTGATATAAATGGAATAATTGTAGTTTCTTCCATCTCATTATAATTTCAAACGAGACAGTATGTGGCCGTGGGGATACATCGACATTTGCATAGATATACACCCCTCATGATATTGTACACATTTTTTCAATGTCGTTGCTTCTAAAGTTAAAATGAAAATTCCGTATTAGTCCACATTAACTTCAGAATATCAAACATTAAACTCTTCGTCTATTTCAATTTATATCAAATCGCACATTGATATTTTTAAAAAATAAATCTTACAGGCTACGTTTCGTTTTGATTCGAGGAAATGCGAACCGACGTTGCATTGTTGGCAGTGACAGAAAGTTAAACGATTTGCTCTTCATAAATGCAGATAATTTCAGTACTAGTGAACACTTCTTTTCAATTCTATACTTACATTGTGTATATGAGGTCTATAGTATTCAATTCTCGGATTTATCAGGTCTTGCTGTAAATGTATTTCTGTGGAAAACCGTGAATAAAGGGAGGAAAATAAACATCTCCTACATTTTCAGAGTTGTTCCTCTTTGATCAGTAAGGGTCTGAGAACAACATCGATTTTACATTGTAAAAAGTTTTTTTGTTTGTTTATTGTTGTTTTATTTAATTAAAGAAGAAAAACAATATCTATATCGTAAATGCACAAATTGTAATGAAGACCATTAATTAATCGGAATGTTATATAGCCAATTGTACATAATGAGAATTTCGGCAATGTAAAATAAAATTTTCAGAATAAAAAAAATGCTGCGCTTTGATAATATTGTATATGGAATGAAATGAAATAAACAATATGGGATGGTATTTTATGTCTATTACTTGCTTTTACGGAGTTTAATCGGGTTAATTAAAAAAATACTTATTGCTTGAGTATGGTACGCATAATCACAGCCAAGCCCCATATCCCATTTTTAAGCGGTTAGCTAGCTAACCGCTTTATGGCATGGGCCTCGAAAAACCGGAAACTTCCATAAGGCGCTACCTATCGACATCGCTTTATGGCACGTAACCTTATCCTTCTGCAACCAAACCCGGAAACTTCCACAAGGCGCTACCTATCGACAACGGTAACTTCAGCAAAGCGCTTCCTATGATTTGAATACTGTTGGCGTAATACGCCCCCTGGTGAGAGATTGACAATAAGCTGTGTATGAAGAGTGGCTATTATAACGATTATATCGAATTCTTATTAGACTAGTATTTACCAATGCATTGACAATACTTAAAACACTAACTTCAAAGAACTGAGAATTTGGTCCTTATTACATGTACATCGTGCGATCGCGATTTATAGCATTATTTTTGAAAGTTGAACGATACGGTTAATTATAAAGCAGGTTGAAGGTTATTACAGACTGCAAAAACATCAGCAAATCTCTCGATCGAGTTTGATTTTCCTTGCCAAAGTATTAAGAAACACCATTTATTAAGTTAAGTAATACCTGAAAAACGCTTTTATAAAAACACCGAATACATCTGTACGTTTTACACTTTTTGTAACGTTTTTATGGAAACAATAGGATTACCTCCACAATGAAACGTTTGTTTTCTTCTCTTTTCTTCTCTGTCTAATAAACAGATTATAAAAGCTCTGCTCCCAGGGGTAAATTCTCTACTCCGTCTTTGATAATTTATGACAAACGATCATAAGGGATCACTTACTTTTAGTTTTGAAAAAAATAATGGGGCACTTAAAGTAGTAAAATTAATTTTGAAAAAAAAATGGATAAATATATATTAATTTTAATCGGCATTGTGATTCTCTTCTTAAAATCAACCGATATAATTATTCACAGAAGAATAAGGTATGAAAAATCTTGGCAATTAGCAAAAATTTAAAATATATACTTAATGCTTATTTATAAGTTTTGAAAATTTGATCAATTCCTAAGGAACGTATTATTAGCTGAGAAAATACTTTTTAAATTTGAATTTGTCTAATTTGTCGATTATTATTTTGAGCGTTTAAGAAGAATTAAATTAAAATACAGGTGTTTAGAGGCACATTGATAGAAAAGAAATCAGTGTATATTGTTTAACCGACATATTGAAGAAAGTGACACTGATAACTTCTTAAGTTACACTGACTTTTAGTGTACATTTGAATTTTTAAATACTAGTATTGATTGATTAGACAACTTTCCTTTTCACACGTTTTATTTGAGAACAATATTGCATGAAGAGTATATGGCAAATACACATTATATGTCCTTATCTAGACATATTGTGCAAGACTTCTTTTAAATGATTCTCATATACCATTTATTTTATTCGAACATTTACTTGTTTGAAAAGTCAATAAAGTACATTTCATAAAGCTTTATAATCTTGTTTACTCGCCAGTCTTCCCGTAGAAGTAGTAGTACATAATATTACTAAACGGAAGTATTCAGTATCTGTATCAAAATACAGAATGATCAATGATCGATTTAAGATGAAAAGCTGACTCCTGAAAGTTCAAGAGGTGGGATCCGTTGCCTAGAAGAAGTAAGCATCCCTCGTTGACAGGTTACACCTGCAGTGAGCCTACACATCTGGAGCTCTCTGATATCAATTCATTTACAAAGTCTCTGCTCAGCGATCCTTTTTTCTCTGACTAGCCAGCTGTAGATCTACACTACTCCAAATCCATTAATCTAAAGAATTTAACTTGTCATTTTTTTAGTTGTTTGCTATAGTAGGCTTTACAATTACCTAATTTCAGATTCAATAGATCATGAAAGACAATTAAATTTTCAACATCAACATAATTGTTTTCATCCAGAGAACGATTGGATGCCACCAAGAGAGAACTTTTAAAAATGCACTTCCTGTCTTTCAAACTGAAGAAATCTCATGTTTAAATTTTGAAACATGCATTTCAATCTAATTAAAATTTATTTAAATGTTCCAAATCCGCTACCGCTTCTCAAACATCTAACATCCTATTCGGGGTCACATCAGAGCGACCTTTCGATTATTATCGGCCGCAGCAGCGGCCGATCTATTTGTGGTTGTGTTTGAAAGTGCACATGGGGAAATGAGACGTTATTTTTTTTATTTGTAGAGTAAACTAGTTCTTAAATGATAATTAACATGTATTATATATCATATCATGAGTAAAATATTTTAAAAACTTGCCTTAAATTAAGTATTAATTGTTGTTATTATGTTTCAATTTAATTATCATTTCTCATCAGATAATTGATAATTTATGGTTATATAAAAAGGGTTTACAATAGATACTCCCCACCCTGGGAGTGTGTAAAATTTGAAAGCAAATCGTCACGATTTTCCGGATAAAATGACGTGATAAAAGTACATGGTGAATAAAAATTGAAAAAATAGTTCAAGTAGTAAAAATCGTTCTGAATATGCTAGAGCTGCGAATGAAACAATGGTAATTTTTTTCTACATTTTGCACCGTGCCTTGCAACATAGCCTCCTCTGCAGAAACCATAGGTATTATCACGTGACAAAGATCCAGGGTATCTGACAGCACATGGTTCATCTTGAGGCCTGCATCTTCAATTTGATGACGATAAATTCTTATCATTTATCGTAGACTTTATAATTCGATGAATCCATTTGATGAACAAATACACTAAAGTGCCCTAAAATTTCTTTTTCTTTAATTTTTAAAATTATTTAAAATTATTATCTTGCTTTGAAGACAGTCTGAAATAATTTTTTAAAAAGATCACTATTTCAGCTTTGAATAAGTTGTATTTTCCTTGCATGGATGTGTTTTAAATTGTGAAATTAATTTTTGAAATGCAAAATTTAGTTTGCGGCCGATTTGATGCTTTGCATCAATTTTACTTGTGAATACATGTACTAGTAAACACAAACACTTTGGCCATGTAGATTCAAGCCTCGGTAAACAATTCTCAAATTAATTCCACGGCTACATATCATCGTTATTGACACTGTCTTACGTTGAATTAAAGTAATTTTGGAATAAATTTCATGTATAGTCTGCAGTCTGGCATCTGAACGTGAATAATGCAAACGAAAGAGCACGAACTATACAAGATACCCCACACGTCATACATAACACAGCTTTTGCAATGCATATTTTGTTTACTACAAAACTCCTCGGGTGTTTTGGTTCGGTGGTGAAAACAAGAAACCCATCTGAACTATAAGCCAAGATTTCGGAGGAACCATTTTCTTTGGCTAATCGAAGATTCACTCTTACATGACCCCAAATAGGATGTTGTTAGATGTTTGAGAAGCAGTAGCGGATTCGGAACATCTAATTTTAATTAGATTGCATCCATCTGTGACATCAGTTTGGAATGTTATTGGTTTTACTATTAAGTAAAGTATTACAAAAACAGAATGTCTGGGGGTTTTTTTTTGTTCTCTGATGACATTGGACAAAGATATGCATACTTAAATATCATCATTTCATGCACTTTTTTCTGTACATATTAGATGAAAACATGCTAACCGCTTTTCAGTACTTTCAGTACTTTGATTCTTTAATGATTGAAATACATCGGGATCGTTTTACTCGTCATTTTGACGCTTTATTTTTGACGTTAAATTTAACGTCACGTCAAACGTTCAATTGAAATCGCAAGAGTTATCTCCCCCAGTGTGTTGTACGTCTTTAATATGCTTTTCAAATCTTATATTAATATGGGAAGCAGAGTTTATATCACTTCAGTTCTATACATTTATTAGCACTTTTTCACATTTACTGGGTTTAATCTCTCATCTCATAAGCTCAGATTTTGAGGCTAGGACAGGTGTAAAATGAACCATCACAGAAAAAGTCTTATCTAACTTTCAAAGTAAAATAGCTGATCTAGCCTCGTTACCAATTATTTATAATTTATTTGTTAGTTGAAATTATATATATAATACATAAAATAAAATTAATATTCTTAAGATTTAAGTTTTATTATGGAGACTTAAAACGATTTTGAAAATGATAAATTTTTATTACATTAAATATATTCAGAGTAAATGCTTAAAACTTTAGCTAAAAACACTTAAAACAGACATTAAAAATTATTAAGTACCATAAAAAAAAAAGAATTCAACGGATGTATTGAAAAAAAAAAATAAATAGAATATATCTACAAAGTCAAGATCAAATACATGTAGCAATATACTTGTAGTAAAATAATTTTTTTTCTAATTTAAATGAAGGTAGTTTTATACTACAAAATTAAAATAAATACTTTAAAAGTTTGAGTAGAAAAATATTTTTAACATTTGAAAAACATTTAATTCAATTTATAGGAATTATTGGTAGGATTTTTGAAACATTGATTAATATGGATTGACTAAAATACCTAGTAAATACGTTGAACATATGAGTAAAAAATATTTAAAATTTAATTCATTTTATAGGACTTATCGCTAAGATTTTCCTATATAACTTATAAGTCAGGTAGTTTATTCATACACAGGTAACACAGGTAAACGCTACCCGTGCCCCTCAGAGGGCCTCTTAATTGAGTTTGATAATTATACTGTTTATATAGGTTTAAGACGTTCGGGGAACACACCAATTTACCTGTCCTCTACTCCCAGTGGTTTAATAATTACTGTATTCACATTAATGACATGTTTATTCAGCTAATTATTTGTTTACACAAAAATTCCACCTACTCCCACCTGAAAGAACTATATGCGGTATTAACCAACATTTGCCCCGCAAAATCAAACTTTGATGGAGTAATATTTAATTAAGTCCTTAAACAGGGGAGTATATGCTGACTTCAAAGCACTGAATAATTTCATAAGTAATGACGTCATATGTACGTAATGACGTCACAAATATGACGTAATTTCAGTTTTTTATGAATTTTGCAGAAAAATGTACATATTTCGTCGATATTTTAAATAAAAGTCACCGAGCGCATGTGTGTTCAGGATAAATATTTTGATATAATGTGTAGAATGATAATATCAATGAAATATGTCAATATTGTTCCTGAACACACATGCGCTCTATAAATTTTAAAGCTTAAATTGTTGAAATTTTGTCCATTTTGTCCTCTTTCTGAAAAAGGATATAAAATCGGACTAGTTTGTGACGTCATAAAAACAGAAATTGTGAATACACTGCTCTGGAACTATAATATTTTCTGTTAACTTATATTTCTCGTACAATTTATTGAATTCAGCACATTTCAGGAAGTTTTCAAAATTTGACTTTTGTGGGGGCAAACATATGCAATATACCGCATATAGTTCTTTTACCTTTTTCTACCTGATTTTCAAAAAGTGGGAATAGCTTGAATATATTTGTTGCAAATGAAACAACTTATAAATTTCTAAAATATTACAGAATTGTAAACCTTCCATGATGTTCAAAATTCTACCTTTCTGCAGCCATCCTTATTAATCTATACAAATATTTTTCATTTCAAATCAGTTCCATTTTTGTGAAATTTTGTGAAACTTTGAATATAAAATAAAATAATTACGCGGTTAAACTTGTTCATTTTACTCATTGAAACATGACTCAGTTTGTTATTTTCAATTTTTTTGACAAAAGTGTGTTTGTGTTATCTGTCCTTAATTCAAAATTTGAAGTACACGACATGTGCTCTTGCGTATTGATCAGTAAGGCGTCGTCAACTTATATTACTACATAAATGAGGGAAATTAAATATGATAAGCCAAAGTCAACCCAGTCGCCCTTTATCGTATATAGGAAGTTGTGAATCAAATTGTCGACAGCTGACTCGGTAGTGTCTTTTACTGTCTTATATTTCAAGTTAACTGAGAAATAGTACATATATGATACAATTGAATTAGTGTAACCATAGTTAATTGATCAAATTTAAACGATATATTTAAATTAAAGGTAAGGCCGGAGCAAGATGGCCAATCAAAATATACATGTAATAAACATAAGAAAAGTTCCAAATTTTAGTGTTTTAAGGGGGATGTACGGCCACCTTTAGTGCTGTGAGAACAAAATGTAAACATTTCTTCAAATGGCTAAAATACATCATATTTTGATCAAATTTTAAGTCCTTATGATAAAGATACAATAAATATTCATAACTGAATGCATGTTGTGCATATTTAATCTATACTTTTGCAGAAAAATGCTTTTGATATGCTCCTTAGAACTGCGCAGCTACAGAATTCAGCAGAGCCTTAAAAAATCCAAAAAAATATGCAAACTGTGCATCTGTGTTCTCTCTACAACCATTTGTTGAGAAAATGTCTAAATTTTGCACTTTTAAATGATAATTTCAAGTTCAAAACAAGGTATCGTTGTCTTCAAAAAGAGTGTAAAGAACCATGAAAGTAGTTCATGGATAGCAGCACGTGGTCTATTTTTAGCACAGAATTTTGTTTTCCAGACCTCTTCTTAATATGGAGGGACATAACAATCTTTAAATGTAGAAGAGAATTACAGTTGCAAAATATTTCAAATAGTATGAACACTTTTAAAAAAGGAAATATGTTATAGGATGGCTTGAAGTAATTTATTTACTATAGTATTATTATCGAACAGTTGTTAAATAATGTACTTATTGATATCAAAGAAAAAATCTTAAACTCTTTGATTCCAGGTAAGGAAAAACGAGCACCATCAAAGTTAAGAATTAAGAGTTTGTAAGTTTGCCACAGATAACATATAATATATATCAACATTTTAATTATCACCAATGAAACACAAAGAAATTAAACACATAAAATCGATATGAATGACCTTGATTTAGTACCTACTAGTACGAGGGGTGATCACAGCTATCTCTATATCTACAAAACCACAATTCAGATTAGAAACAAATTTGGTGCACACATAGCCAAACACAAGTTCTATAAAATAGCATATGCTGAATAAAGTTTTGCTCATAATGACGTCATTATGCAGGTACTTGTAACGAAAATTAGTTGCCTCAGTGGAACTCGTTTAACAAACGACTAAAATATTTATGGTATATCTTAAAAATGCCTTTGAAGTAGCATATAAGAATTTGTTCATAGTTTATTAAGACAAATGGCTTCCTACAAATTCAGTCAATGATTGGATAGATCGTTTTAGTGAAGGAAGGCAGATGGTTAAATATGATACTTGTTATATTGCCCAGTGATATATTAGCAAGTTTGAAAAGGGATATGTGTTTTTAATTAAGCAATATGCTATCAAAGACCTCCAATTAACACTTTGAAAATCAAAGACCTCCAATTTACACTTTGAAAAATACTTGAATATTTCAACAATAATATACTGTAAATGTATTATATTTGGCGTGTACGATATTTGGCGGAAAATTGAATTATCAATAAGTTGGCGTAGATTTAATTTAGCACTTTTTGAATGTGCGTTACATTAACCTTTATACACAAAGCATTTAGCGATGTACTTGATTTAGCGGAGGCTGCTTTCCGCGAAAGGCGCTAAAAAGAATACCCCCCAAATGTAATACGTTTACAGTAACTATCAAATACCTAAGAAATATCCTTTACTTTTGATCTACCCTCGTATACTCTGTCAAATAAACATTTACAATTTTGATTTTAGCGGAGCAACATTTTAAAAGGAATTAAATCATTCAGAGTGGGTTAGGAGATGAAATGAATAAAAAAACTTTTTCTATTTGCTTTTTTTGTCAAAATTACAATTTTACAGAGTAAAGAAAAAAATCAACATTAATAAATATTTTATACCATCTTTAAAATGACGTTTGGTGGTCCTCCCAACACAGGGAAAAATTATTGGGTCCGTATTTATAGGTGAGAAAAAAATTCCTAAAATTTTAAACATATTCGTTGACGGGAGAAAAAAAACTGTAATGGGATGTAAAAAAAAATTGAGTCGGGCCATTTCTAGACAGTAGATCGGGAGAGAGGGCAACCAAATATTTTTATAACAAATTGTCTTATAAGGCTAGTACATGTTCCATCATATACTTAGTAATGCAAAATTTTTGAATCTTTGGCACTATTTTGAAAAACAAACATAGGATTTTTTTTGGGGGGGGGAAGGGGGGGGGTAGCCTCTCATTTTTTTGCGTGATAGACATAGCATATGCAATGGACTTTTCTTTGCAAACATTGTGTTTGCTCTAAATTTCAAAGAAACAACTCAGTATATTTTATCAAACTTCGTATGTTCATTGAGCGAGAGCTTACAATGTTGTCAACATAATGAGACATGATGCGTTTTTATGTCCAAACATTACTCCATACAATGTGTGGTTCATTGCAAACAATCTAGCTATTTATGTGAGGTGCCTGAAGGAAATCCTATAACTGCCTATTTTTTCTATCTAACTGCTAAACAAAATAGACACATGTACCAACTTTTCGAATGTAAGACATGTAATTACAATTTGTTTTTCATGCACCGCATATTGTTTAACATTTTCAAATTAAATGCTAAGCATCCTCCTTGCAGTGCCCCATTTGAAAATAACTTCTATCGCCACAGAAAAAAGACCCGCCGTAATCACATATGTTTAAGACATGTTTCATCTTTTTTCTTGAGTTTTAAAGAAACCAACAAATCATCAAGACTTGTTCCATGAAAAATTAAATATAATCATGGTAATAAACGCATCTATCCACAGCAGATATAAGCACATGCCAACCACGTGCTCAGTGGAATAATATTATCGAGGAAACTCGAGCTGTAAACAGAACAGTTTTTCCCGATTTGCTGAAGTGGGGTTAAAATAGCTTTTTTTCATTAATCAGACGATGCAATGCAACAAATAAAAGTAGTAAGTAATATAACATAATAATTATTACTTAGTAATTTCTTGTCTTGATGTTATTATGGTCGCATTTATTCTAAAACCAATGCTATTCGAACTCTGTTTGACAGAGGAATGGCGGACGAAATAAACACATGGCCTCAGGAAGACACCCATAGGAAAAATCAATTTTTCAAGAATTATGGATAATGACAAGAAAAAAGCGAAACAAATGGTTGTAGCCATATTATCAATGAATCAAACTAACACTATATTCAATGCATTTTTCATCTCGTGAATGCTGTAGCTGCGCAGTTCTAACATGATTAATTTCCTCCTAATTAAAACAAAATAAACTTAATTATTAACTGATATTGGTCTCTAACAGTAGGTAATTAGTGCATTAGCACTTTGAGTAACTTTGGGCTAGTTTAGTAGAGTATTAAGCGCATTCTTGGTATTTCTTATTTTACACCAGACTAGATCCAATATGGCTTGTACATCCCCCTTAATGATGTCAAAAAGCCTGTTGTTTATTACAGGAAAAAATGATTGTATGGAGTGTAGAATAGGTAGAAAAGGTCTTTCTGCTATTTATTGAACATGTCCTTCATATCCATATACTGTTATTTCATTGTTTATCTCTTTTATAAATTGAGCAGGGTATGAGAAGATTGATTGATTGTATATTGCAAAACGTTCCATTCGATAACTTTTCACTAATACAGAATCGCTACGGTATGCCAGTGAAGGGCTTCAGATTTAAACCTATACTCGGCACTCGGGTCCATTGAGCAGTGAAAGTTCTTTATCGTACCAACGCCTACCGTGATAAGGACCTACGTCCACAAGATAAGATATAATAATTCTGGAAAGATAACGTCATTAATTTTGTACATTTCAAAGCTTAAAACAGAAAAACACCCTCAAAATAATGCATTTGAGGGCTTTTCGTTATGAAAACCTTGTCCACAGAAGTCACCAACATTTATTTTTAGATATGATGGTTATAATCCTTTAAAATAATCACATTTCTTAAAATCGTTTTTGGCGATGCATGTGCTCTATATTATCTGGAAGAAAATTCAACAGAACATTGAGTTTTCTGCAACTTTTTAAGAATATTGGAAAATGCTCTAGTTCATGACGACACAATTAGCATTTCTTACTGCAGGTTAGTATGATTCTGGAAAGATGAATTTAGTTTCTTACATCACTTCGATATTTTAGATATATACTGAGACTGATTTTGGGTGAAGCAGTGCCTTGTTCTTACAACATACTGTACGTTTTTTGTAGGGATCACTTTACCCGACGGCTGTGTAGCTGTCCGTCTGTCACACCTTGTATCGCAAGAACTGTAAGTAATAATATGGGCTTGATATTTTGCACATTCATTGCTTGGCACTTTGGCATTTGTAAAATAACATGGTTACAGACCTCGTGACCATTGACCTTGTCCTTTGACCTACTTTACTAAAAATTTAAAAGTACCAATAAACAGCATATTTTAGTTACATCTTTAAAGAAGCTAAAAGCAGGCGACACATGCATTCCTTGGAACACCTTAGTGTTACAGTACTGTTTATTCATGAAAATCATGATAAGAATGATAAAACGTTGTCTTATGAATAGCAATGCATAAAAAACCTTTATGTTAAAACTTCAATGGCAGACCAAGACAACATAGCTGCTCTGTTTTTTTTCCATAATTCATAACAGAAGACATGTTAAGTGTAAAAATCTTGTCATTTATTTAAATGACGAAAAATGAAATCAATTTATAAAAACAATTACCAAAGAATTTGGCTGGGAGACATACCAGAATCATGGAAAGCTTGACCAGAAATGCAGTTCAATAAATGATAACAAAACAGTGGTCTCCCAGCCACAATATTGTTACAACATACAAATGTGATAATGTGGTAATCACTGACGGTGTTTGATTGATCTAAAGACACATAGCAAAATTGATAGGCACCAGTTTGGTGGTACGTGTAGTTTACACTGTTTTAAAGAAACATTTGACAGTAAAAAAGCTTACTAGTCAATGATGGGACTTTTTAAACCTTTGTTTTAAAGCTGTCGTGATCATCCGAAAGACTAGTGAATATTACGTATTCTTGGCAAACGATCGGTATATACTTAATGTTTTTGTCTCAAATCGAACCCGAAAATCAATCAAGATTTTCAAAAATGCAAAGTACTTGTAATGTGTGATCAAAATTGATCAGATTCGAGTATTTTTACTGGCGATGAGGATGAGAACAGAAGGACATTAGGATTAAATTTTTTTTTACATTGAACGTAGAGGAAGCAGATGACAATGACAATTTGTACACAGTTGCGTTGACACATCAGATAAACATTTTGAAAGCAAAGTGAATGTTCCGTACAAACGTTACGTTTTTCGTAAAATAATACAAAGCGATAAACAGTTAAAAAGTTTATTACGATATTGAGACAACAGACAGTGTATTGTTATTTTGCAAATCAGGATGAGCAAATTCATGATCAAGTGATT